>NC_064640.1:2383338-2686369 GCF_023864345.2 Schistocerca serialis cubense
TTACAGCTTGAGCACACAAACTGTGTGCTGGGAAAGACAGTACTGCTGGATTTTTTAACCACTTGAGATGCAGTGTGGCCAGATATCTTTATACCACACTCTCATGTATCCTGGACTGTAATCAGTTATATTTACTACTGCATTTTTTGTATGCCCTAAGTCCACAAATACACTCCTGGAAATTGAAATAAGAACACCGTGAATTCATTGTCCCAGGAAGGGGAAACTTTATTGACACATTTCTGGGGTCAGATACATTACATGATCACGCTGACAGAACCACAGGCACATAGACACAGGCAACAGAGCATGCACAATGTCGGCACTAGTACAGTGTATATCCACCTTTCGCAGCAATGCAGGCTGCTATTCTCCCATGGAGACGATCGTAGAGATGCTGGATGTAGTCCTGTGGAACGGCTTGCCATGCCATTTCCACCTGGCGCCTCAGTTGGACCAGAATTCGTGCTGGACGTGCAGACCGCGTGAGACGACACTTCATCCAGTCCCAAACATGCTCGATGGGGGACAGATCCGGAGGTCTTGCTGGCCAGGGTAGTTGACTTACACCTTCTAGAGCACGTTGGGTGGCACGGGATACATGCGGACGTGCATTGTCCTGTTGGAACAGCAAGTTCCCTTGCCGGTCTAGGAATGGTAGAACGATAGGTTCGATGACGGTTTGGATGTACCGTGCACTATTCAGTGTCCCCTCGACGATCACCAGTGGTGTACGGCCAGTGTAGGAGATCGCTCCCCACACCATGATGCCGGGTGTTGGCCCTGTGTGCCTTGGTCGTATGCAGTCCTGATTGTGGCGCTCACCTGCACGGCGCCAAACACGCATACGACCATCATTGGCACCAAGGCAGAAGCGACTCTCATCGCTGAAGACGACACATCTCCATTCGTCCCTCCATTCACGCCTGTCGCGACACCACTGGAGGCGGGCTGCACGATGTTGGGGCGTGAGCGGAAGACGGCCTAACGGTGTGCGGAACCGTAGCCCAGCTTCATGGAGACGGTTGCGAATGGTCCTCGCCGATACCCCAGGAGCAACAGTGCCCCTAATTTGCTGGGAAGTGGCGGTGCGGTCCCCTACGGCACTGCGTAGGATCCTACGGTCTTGGCGTGCATCCGTGCGTCGCTGCGGTCCGGTCCCAGGTCGACGGGCACGTGCACCTTCCGCCGACCACTGGCAACAACATCGATGTACTGTGGAGACCTCACGCCCCACGTGTTGAGCAATTCGGCAGTACGTCCACCCGGCCTCCCGCATGCCCACTATATGCCCTCGCTCAAAGTCCGTCAACTGCACATACGGTTCACGTCCACGCTGTCGCGGCTTGCTACCAGTGTTAAAGACTGCGATGGAGCTCCGTATGCCACGGCAAACTGGCTGACACTGACGGCGGCGGTGCACAAATGCTGCGCAGCTAGCGCCATTCGACGGCCAACACCGCGGTTCCTGGTGTGTCCGCTGTGCCGTGCGTGTGATCATTGCTTGTACAGCCCTCTCGCATTGTCCGGAGCAAGTATGGTGGGTCTGACACACCGGTGTCAATGTGTTCTTTTTTCCATTTCCAGAAGTGTAGTTCCATCAGAATTTCCCTTCAAAAGCACAAAACAGCACAGTGCTGCAGTCATCACCCAGTGCACAGGCTTTGCATGGCCAGACTGTAGGATCCAATCTAAGAAACTCCGACTGAACACTCAAAAACATATCTACACATTTTTCAACTATAAGTCACAGATGTCGATTATTAGTTCCATCTCAGGTAGTAAAAATTGTGATGCATACAGTGAAATTCCTCCGGTTACATCAGCATTTCCATTCAGTGAGAAGATGAGAATGAAATCATAGTTACAAAATATTTGTATCATTGCACTTATTGCCTCCCCCCCCCCCCCCCCACCTTTTTCCCTTGATCCACCCAAAGAGTCCTTCACTTCATCAACAGAACAAATATATTTACAAAAGCAGGATGAGTTGGTTATGCAAGGTCGTGATATGGATGAAAACATGTTGAAATGAACATGTACGTGGGATTTTGCTGCAAACAGGCACTTGCTTTCTGTCACTGAGCACTACTGGAGAAGAAGACCCTTTTACACTATCAGATTTGGGAATTCCTATTGGCAGTAATTGAGATGGGCTGTTATTGTGATGTCTACATTTCCGTGACAACCCGCTGCAATATAATGACAAACTGCAAAATAAGACCAATTTTTGACCTAGTTATCAGCATTATAAGTAATAATTATGTTCCAGAAAACAAGCTCTGGACTGATGAATAAATGGGTTTCTGGCATAGTCATCAATTTTTCAGGTAGTACTTAAAAAACAAGCAAAATAAATATGGTCTGGAAAATGTGAATCTGATGATGCAGTTCTCAAAACAAGACTCTGCTGTGGCTAGTCATAGGAAAATAAAGGGATGGATCATGCAGCTGAATCTGTTTTTACATTAGCCCAAAATTGGAAGATTCTACCAAACTCATGTCATCCAATTTAACTTGTATTTGGTACCAGTGGGGGAAAAAAAAGGTGCTTCCAATGAAAGGTGAATCAAAGCAGAAAAAAAATTTGCAGTCTGTTTTTCTTTTACATGCTGGTATGTAACAGTACCTGTCTTTCTGCACTCCAAACTTCCCTCCATAGCCAAATGCTGCTTTGGGTCCATCTTCCAACTGTCTTTGTTTAAGGACTGCATCTGCCTCTGCAGTTTCTTCACGTAATTTTTTCATACTGTTATGATAAATAAATAAATAAATGCATAAATAATGCTAAAACACTGCAAATCAATGTCAGTTAATTACTTAACAATTACTTACTGAGTAATGTGCATCCTATTAACGTCAACATTCTGATGCTTATGCGATAATTATTAATTGTACACAGAACACTGTTTCCACATTATATCAGCACACGGTTGGAATACGATAATTGTCTGCGCAATTAATTTATAGAAACAAACGAGTTTAGCTATTTAGTTCACTGAAGAGCTGGCAGAATAATGAGTACTGTTCTGGAACGGGTGTACTATCTAAAATGTGTTGTTCATCAGAGTACTCAACAACTCATTTTTCTGGGACTCAGAGAATACACAAGGTGTCCGCAGCACTGTCTGACCAAATTTTCTGTATCACTACACACTTAACCCTCAAAATGTATTTTAATAATAACAATAATATAGTTTTATAGTTTTCAATCACAGGGATTTCATAGTCAGCTATAAAATAACAGCAACCACTAACAGATTTCAGATCTCCAAACAATAGAATAACCACACTCTCCCTTAAATCCAAACTTCATTGAAGTTAGAAATGAAACAGTTAAATTAATAAGGAGCAGCAAGAGAAGCTACAGTAAGGACGAACTAAATGTAATAGAGTAAAATTTTAAAAATGGTACAAGAAACTGCTATAGAACTTTTAAACACTATCGTATCCCAGGTGCTTCCACAGAAGCAATCTTCATCCAAAGTGCTGTCACACAAAAAAAATTCATTCCAAGTGCTTTCACACAATAAATTCTAATCCTGAGTGCACAATGAATTCTCATCCTAGTGCTCCTGTGCACCAATTATTCTATCTCTGTTTCCATGTTTTCCCCACACAGTTTTCTACCCTCTATGTCCAGCCTGGTCTCCTTACAAGCTGACTCCAGGAAGCTCACTGCTGCCTGCTTTGGGCCCACCCACTCCAGTCACATGAACACACCCATAGGCTGCTCCCATCAGCAGCTGACCACAGGAGGAGGAGGAGGAGACTCTCAGTTACTCTACATGCCACCAGCTGGGATCCAGCTTTCTCCACACAGTTGTCCGGAGATTGGCCACCGCCTCTCCACTCTTTTGGAGGGGGAGGGAGGGGGGGGGGGGGGAGATATGCCTCGCATCTACCCAGCCAGCAGCCAACAATACATCTGAGAGAAGCAATCACATAACTCGCAGGGGCCAGCCTTCCTGCAGACAGATACGCAACTCGGCCACGACCCGCCTAGCGACCACGCACTGTCCCGGGTGCCAAAACAGGCTGATGGTCCTGTGGACCTATTCTCCTCTGCAGGCCACGTGACTGAAAGTAGTGCCTACGGTATACTGGCATCCGGGCTATATTATTCAGGCTAGCGCACGCGCCACAATAACCGATTCACTCTGAGTGGGCTCCCAGGCCAGGTACTGCACACAGTAAAATTCCATCGATCGGTAACTCATTCTGGAACCACTGTTACGACAACAACAATTTCCGAGTCGGTGATCACCTTGTGGACTTGCAAGAATACAGGTCTTTGTTTCATTATTGCTACTCTGGACTCAACTGTGTTCCATCATACTGGTGCTCTGATACTGGACTGTCCTCCTCAGTCTTCAACTTGTACCGAGTCTAAGTTTACAATTATCACAGTATTCTTTTGACTGTCCTGTCGGGACTTGAACTTTTGCTAGGGTAGTGCATTGTGTATTTAGCAGTTAGTGGCATTTTCCCAATAGCGGTTATTTTCCTAAAGGCCTTCAGTCAATATTGATGTTTATTCTTTATCCCATAAGTAACTGTTTTGCTCAGGCCTTCGTCCTCCATACAAACAATGCTGTTATTTCTATACTAAGAAAAAAAAAAAAAACTTTCTTTTCAATACAGTTCATTCTTATTTAAGAAGATATTGTATTTCTAAAGTAATTAATTCTTACATTGTACTCAACACATGTCAGAGAAGATGTATCGCTTCTTGTCAATTAAACTTGTCCTACAAAATCTATGTGAGCATTTCTCGTCCGCCAAACTAAGCGGGCGGACACGACAGCTACACTCCGTACAAATACCGTCAGAAAAGTCTTCCTAACATTTAAATTTATATTCGATGTTGAAAAATTTCTCTTCTTTAGAAATACTTTTTTTGCTAGTGCCAGTCTTCATTTTGTATCTTCTCTACTTTAATCATCGTCAGTTATTTTGTTGCCCAATTCTTATTCCTTCTCCCAGAACTCTAACTATCTTTGCAAATTTCTCTTTAGGTTCCTACACAGCTTGCTCAATGTACAGATCAAATAGCATGAGGACTAGGCTACAACCGTGTCTCATGCCCTTCTAACTACTGCTTCCCTTTCATGTCCTTCCATTTCATAACTGGAGACTGATTTCTGTTCAAATTATAGATAACCTTTGGTTTCCCATATTTTCTCCCTAAATGTGGATAAATTAATCTGAACAATGTATTCAAGTATTGAAAAGAAGTAACAAGAAAAAATGTGTCATGAAAAGAACCAGTTCACTTAAGAACAGCCAAAATGAAAATAGCACATCATTTAATCAACGATATCTATAACAAAAATCAATGTCCATAAATGCTAAGTTCAAATACTATGCAACATTAAATAGCCCAGAAGTACTTCATGCTGCGGAATGCCTGTTACTGATCATGAAAATGGTGATGAAGAAATTGGAAATCACTGAAAGAAGGATATTAAGAAAATATTAGGGCCAATTCAAAACAATGAAGAATTGTGAATTGTGATTTATTAGTATCATAAAAGACATACTTTAAATCATTTGATTCAGATACATCAGATATGTCACAAATTTGTAGTGAAGCTTCGTAATAAACAGAAAACAACTGACGGTAATAACACTGTCTTAATAACAACAGTTTTGCTACAGAAAGAAAGGCTCAGTTCATTCTCCATAAACTCTCCCATTGAATAGTAGCATTTCTTCCACAGGATATCTTGCAATATGATTTTAGAAGATCTGGCTTCATATTAAGTATGTTTCTGTCTGTTAATTTGTTATATACTTTCATTCCTATGTATTGTGGAGACTGTGCATGTAATTTCAATTAGTGTGTGGTAAATATAAAACTCTCTTTGTATCTCATGTTGTACGTATGGTTAAAATGTTTCTTGTCAAATATTTTCTGTCTGTGGAGTAACGCAAATATAATTTCATAAAAGGAGGGAACATCAAGTGCTTGTAGATTCAAAATCAGGGGCAAGAAGTTCTTTTTGTTGAGTAGTGTACACTTTCTGGCAACCTTCTTCTGCAGCTTCAGCATCCGCGAAACTCTATTTGAAAACTATACCATACCTAATGACAGATTTAAAACAACTATAACATGCTATCTCTTTTAATACAGTAGCACTGAATTTACACATTTATAAAAAAACTGCAGATTTAATTAAGAAGCGATGAACTGCTTTTGATAATCATATTCAAAGAATGGGCCATAATAGGCACATAAGAAAATTATGCAGTTATGTAGCCAAATTGAAAATGACTGACTTAGGGATCAAAGGAGAACAAGAAAAAACTTAAAATCGATCATGAAGACATCCAAGTACATGCCTCACTTAAAGCAAAGTTACAAAATTGTGTAAGTATTGCGGAAAAGGCTAAAAGGAAGATTAGTGCAGCATGGCCTGAAGAAAAAAGAGAACAACACTACGAAGGAATGAAGTAAATGTGGAGGGGAAGGAAGGAAAGAAACAACAGAAATTAATGTAGTTAAGTGGTAACACAGTTATGTAGTTATGAAATTAATGTAGTCCGTAGTGGTGCATAAAAGATGAACGAGAGAACTGAAAACAGGTTAAAATGACTTGGACATAAAAAGAGAATGAAAGTTGGAAGAATACCAAAATGAATGGTGGAGGCCATATTTGTGGGCAAAAGCAAGACCTAGAGCAAGACGGGTTAACTCATCAAACACAAGTTTAAGAAGAAAGAATCGGGACTGGAACGAAACACTTATGGAAGAAGAATGGTGGAAAAACAGAGGAAAATGGAGAACCACCATAAACGTGCCAACCTAGCCTGATGCTGGATAACAGGGAAATAAGCACAAAGTAGCTGATGAAATACACTGATGTACAAATATTAAGGATGAAAGTAACTTTCACATGATGTGTCAGTGTCAAGTAAGATTGATGAAACATGAACCATACATAGAAAGAACTACTACAGCACATGAACCATACATAGAAAGAACTACTACAGCGTACTAAAGAAGTCAACTGAAAGAAATACACGAGACAGACAGAAATAACACTTCTATTCAAAGACAATAATTGCACATGAAAGTCACCACAATTTATGATATTACCCTGATCATTACAAAAGATGGGACACAGTTCTTAATAGGGTGTGTGATAACCATAGATGGCAATGCATGCCCTGCAATATGCTACTATGCTGGCCACAAGGTTGGTAAGAAGTTCTTGTGGCACGGTGATCCATTCCTCCACCAGCGTGGTAGACAACTGCTGGGTGGTCACTAGAGAGTGTGGACACGTTGCAATACATCTCACCAATGCACCCACACATGCTCGATGGGATTTAAATCGGGGGAATGAGCAGGCCAGTCCTTTTGCCAAATATCCTCTCATTCCGAGAGCTGCTCCACCTGCACAGTTTGACGTGGCCATGCGCTATCATCCATAAAAATAAAGTCAGAGACAAATGCACCCTTGAAAAGATGCAAATGGGGAAGGAGTACAGTGTCACAGTAATGTTGACCGGTGAGTACGCCACGTTCAAAGATTTGGATTTCAATATGCCCACGCAAAATTGTGCCTCCGAACACCGTAACAGGTCGACCACCAAAACGGTGATGTTCGACAGTGTTTCTGGGTGGATTACACGTTCCCACCTCTCGCGATATGAGGGTATGTCAAGAATCACCACCCAGACTGAATCTGTCTTCATTCAAGAAGAGCACACGACTCCACTACTTGTCGGTCAGCAGTCATCTGCTGCTGTAGCTGAGCACGGTCAACCAACTCCTCTCCTTCAGGCAGCAGTGCCTGTGGTCCGTAATGCTCTCCATGCACATTAAACAAAGCTGTGAGCAATCCCAAACTCCTGGGCTACACTTATCAAACTTTGTCTTTCTTCCAGTATCCTGACGATTCTTCCTTGTGTGAAGTCATCCGAATGTTGTCTCTGGGCCATACTGTAATGAAGAACACCACCACAATGCACTGTAACTGCCCACTGATTGACAAGTGCTGTCTTCTCCCGTCCTTTCAACTGCCTCATGTTGCAGGGACAGCCTTATTTGGTGTTATAGTCATGCTGACCTCACACTATGTGACATCCAACTTCCTGTACATGACTGGGAGACCTCTGGCAACATGCTCCTGTACTTTTGTACATTCCCATCTACTAGTTAATATTTTATAATACTTTATCTATCTCATCCTTAAGTTTTGCAGATAATGATTATAGTTTGAGCACTGAATACATTTGAGTTCATTTGCAACTTAAAAAACCTTATTTTTTTGGTCACTCAAATCATTCAGTCAGTCTACTTTGATAGCTGTGGTAAATGCTCAACTGCCAGTAGGATCACTAAAGATGGCATATGTACATCAGACTTCTACACTGATTATTAAAATATCTGAGCTTTACGTCCACTATAGAAATTTCCCATCCTTTAACGATGGCCAAAGCAATTTATGTACACAGAGAAATCTAAACACTGTGGCCATTTGATAAACTTGCACAATAGTAAACACAGATCAGTGCTTATTTGACTTTGAAAACATTAACTGTATCTTTATATCATCTGGATGATGTTTCTAGGATTAGAAGATCAAAGATTGGAGATCAACCATTAGCCATAGAAACACACCTTTGGCCATATCCAATGCCCATATAACAAAAAACACAAAGGATGTAAATACCATCAATGAAAGCCTGCACTGTATGATCCATGATAAATAAGTTTATAAGTCTCATTCAAAGGATGAGATTGTATCAATCTTTTACCAATGTTTTGCGTGATATTGAACATCTCTTGATGGCAAATTTTTTTCATTGAAGTTAAAATCTGCTGGGTTGTTAGGTCACGTCATATTTCATCAAATGGTCAATGTTTTGACACCTCTCCTAGGATCTTCTTCAGGCTCTTATGGTGTCCACTGTAGACTGAGCATTGTCAGAGACCAGTGTCACATCCTATTATAAAGGGGAGTTTTCCTGCACTTGTGTTGGAGAAGTGGGACTACTGTATAAAAATCTTGTGGCTACCATTGATGGGCCATTACCATTGGATAGTAAGGGAAGTATTCCTGCACTAATGCCAAAGAAGGGGGTTATTGGCTAAAACTCTTGCGGCTACTGTTGTTGGGCTAACATCATTGGTTCGAAAGGGATTTTTCCCACACTTACGCAGGAGAAGAGTTGTTGGTTAAAATTTCCCCTGCTGCTATTGGTGGGCCAACATCATTGGCTAGAAGTGAAATGGGCAGAATTAGAGACAAGGAATGTTTATCCAAAATATTGCTGTCCAGAAAGGCTTCCAGGACACTGTACTGTTCATACGCCATGACTGGAGATTCACTTCCTTGATGGCAGGAAACCACAATGACAGAAGCCTACAGTCATCCTTTCTATTGAAGTTACATGTGAATACAGAGTTAAAGATTAATATTTCTATTATTTACCCCATTCCCTTAAATGGCACAAAATGCATATACTACATTCTATATTTATAGATTTATTTATTCCTATTCAAGAATTCATCTATGGTATAGAAGGAGTTGTCAAGGAGATATGATTTCAATTTATTTTTGAAGCTATTACTGCTGTCTGTCAGACACCTTATTTCACCTGGTAATTTGTCGAAAATTTTTATAGCAGCATATTTTACCCCTTTCTGTGCCAAAGATAGTGTAAGTCTTCCTTTTTTCTGGTATTATAATCATGGATGTCACTGTTATTTTTAAACTGGTCCATGTTGTTGAGAACAAATTTCATTAGAGAGTAGATGTATTGTGAGGCTGTTGTAAGAATTCCCAATCTTTAAAAAAGATGCCTACAAGATGTGCGACTATGAACCCCACACATTATTCTAACCACTCTCTTTTGAGCAGTGAATACTTTTTGTCTAAATGCTGAGTTACCCCAAAATATTATCCCGTATGACATCAGAGAATGAAACTATGCAAAGTACGTTAGCTTACTAATGTCTATATCCTTAAAATTGGCAATTACTCTGATCGCAAAAGTTGCTGAACCTAGTCACTTTAGGAGATTCAAAATATGAATTTTCCAATTAAGATTCTCATCTACATGTACACGCAAAAACCTAGTATGCTCTACCCTGTCCACTGACTTTTGTTGATGTGTTATATTTATTGAAGGAACTGTGCTTTTTCCAGCAGAAAATTGGATGTACTGTGTTTTTTCAAAGTTTAGAGCAAGCCCATTTGCAGAAAACCAATTAATGACTTTTCCAAAGACCGTATTTGTATCATTTTCAATTGGACTTTCTTTTACTGGATTAATAATGCTGCTTGTATCACCAGCAAACAGTGTCAGTTCAGCTTCCTGTTTCAGATAGGAAGGGAGGTCATTCACATATATCAAGAACAAAAGGGGACCCATGGTTGAACCCTGTGGAACACCTAATGTAATTTTACCCCAGTTAGATGAAGTGGAAAACTTATTTAAATCACTTGACCCATATAAGGAAACTTTTTGCTTACCATTCTGTAGGTATGACTTAAATCACTCATATGCTATTCCATTTATACCACAGAATTGTAATTTCTGTAACATAATGTCATGGTTCACACAATCAAATGCTTTGCACAAGTCACAGAAAATTCCTATTGGTGACATTTTACTATTTAAAGACTCTATTATGTGGACAGTGAAATTGTAAATTGCTGTCTCAGTGGAACAGCATTTTTGAAACCCAAACTAGCCGGCACAGTAGCTCAGCGTGTTCGGTCAGAGGGTTAGCTGCCCTCTGTAATAAAAAAACTGAGTTAACCGATCAACAACGAACTTAAACGGATGTCTTATGACGTCCACCCTGAGCAGATGCAACGAAAAAAAGAGAACAAAATGAGATTAAAAAACTGTGATTTACTAAGTATCCCATTGCTGTTAAGATGTCTGACCGCTCTTGAGTACATTACTTTCTCGAAGACTTTTGAGAATGCTGTAAGCAAGGATACTGGCCAATTATTATCGACATCTGTGGTGTCCCCTTTTTGTAGAGAGGCCCGACAATGGCATATTTTAACCAGTTTGGGAAAATACCTTGAGTTAGTGATGCATTACATATGTGACTCAAAACATCAGCTCTAATTGCTCCACATTGTTTTAATATCTTATTAGAGATGTCATCTACTCCAACAGAACAATTATTTTTCAGAGATTTAATAATTTTATTTATTTCACAAGAGGTTGTTAGGTGAAACTTAATCTGACTAAATTTTTTTCAAAACAGACTCTTCAATGGCTTTTTCTTTTGAACTGTTCTCACCAATTTTTTTCTCCTACACTTAAGAAATCGTCGTTAAATACATTAGCTACTTGTGTACTGTTGGTTAGGATGGTCTCATTCTCTTTAACAGTAATACTACCTACCCCAGTGGTTACTTTTCCTGTCTCCCTTCTACCGACATTCCATATTGATTTCATTTTATTGCCAGAGTTGTTAATTTCTTCTCTTATATACATATTTCTTGATTTCCTTACAACTTTTCTCAGTCTGTCACAATATTTTTATAGTGTAAAACTACTTCTGGATCTTTACTAGTTCTTGCTGTCTCATTTAGTTTTCTTTTTCTTTCTGAAGACACTTTAATACCTGTAGTAATCCAAGGTTTCTTTGAAAAGAGTGTGGTGTTACATTTAGTAATTTTCTTTGGGAAACAATGTTCAAAGAGGGATATAAATTTATCAAAAAATATGTTACACTTATCATTAGCATTTGGCTCATTATATACAGGGTGTTGCAAAAATGACCGGTATATTTGAAACGGCAATAAAAACTAAACGAACAGCGATAGAAATACACAGTTTGTTGCAATATGCTTGGGACAACAGTACATTTTCAGGCAGACAAACTTTCGAAATTACAGTAGTTACAATTTTCAACAACAGATGGCGCTGCAAGTGATGTGAAAGATATAGAAGACAACGCAGTCTGTGGGTGCGCCATTCTGTACGTCGTCTTTCTGCTGTAAGCGTGTGCTGTTCACAACATGCAAGTGTGCTGTAGACAACATGGTTTATTCCTTAGAACAGAGGATTTTTCTGGTGTTGGAATTCCACCGCCTAGAACACAGTGTTGTTGCAACAAGACGAAGTTTTCAACGGAGGTTTAATGTAACCAAAGGACCGAAAAGCGATACAATAAAGGATCTGTTTGAAAAATTTCAACGGACTGGGAACGTGACGGATGAACGTGCTGGAAAGGTAGGGCGACCACGTACGGCAACCACAGAGGGCAACACGCAGCTAGTGCAGAAGGTGATCCAACAGCGGCCTCGGGTTTCCTTTCGCCGTGTTGCAGCTGCGGTCCAAATTACGCCAACGTCCACGTATCGTCTCATGCGCCAGAGTTTACACCTCTATCCATACAAAATTCAAATGTGGCAACCCCTCAGCGCCGCTACCATTGCTGTACGAGAGACATTTGCTAACGATATAGCGCACAGGATTGATGACGGCGATATGCATGTGGGCAGCATTTGGTTTACTGACGAAGCTTATTTTTACCTGGACGGCTTCGTCAATAAACAGAACTGGCGCATATGGGGAACCGAAAAGCCCCATGTTGCAGTCCCATCGTCCCTGCATCCTCAAAAAGTACTGGTCTGGGCCGCCATTTCTTCCAAAGGAATCATTGGCCCATTTTTCAGATCCGAAACGATTACTGCATCACGCTATCTGGACATTCTTCGTGAATTTGTGGCGGTACAAACTGCCTTAGACGACACTGCGAACACCTCGTGGTTTATGCAAGATGGTGCCTGGCCACATCGCACGGCCGACGTCTTTAATTTCCTGAATGAATATTTCGATGATCGTGTGATTGCTTTGGGCTATCCGAAACATACAGGAGGCGGCGTGGATTGGCCTCCCTATTCGCCAGACATGAACCCCTGTGACTTCTTTCTGTGGGGACACTTGAAAGACCAGGTGTACCGCCAGAATCCAGAAACAATTGAACAGCTGAAGCAGTACATCTCATCTGCATGTGAAGCCATTCTGCCAGACACGTTGTCAAAGGTTTCGGGTAATTTCATTCAGAGACTACGCCATATTATTGCTATGCATGGTGGATATGTGGAAAATATCGTACTATAGAGTTTCCCAGACCGCAGCGCCATCTGTTGTTGAAAATTGTAACTACTGTAATTTCGAAAGTTTGTCTAGCTGAAAATGTACTGTTGTCCCAAGCATATTGCAACAAACGGTGTATTTCTATCGCTGCTCGTTTAGTTTTTATTGCCGTTTCAAATATACCGGTCATTTTTGAAACACCCTGTACATCTCCCCAATTAACATTTCTTAAGCTTTTTATGAAGTGCTGTATAGATACTGGGTTGAGCGACCTCACACTTTTACTTAATGGTTTCTGAACTGTACACACTGTTAGGTTATGTAAGTTAATCAGTTGTGCGTCACGGTCTGACAATCCATTTACCACAGGGAAAGCACGTATTTGTTTTACATCCCCTTTCTGTACATATACATTATCTATTAGCGTGCTACTGTCCTGAGCTATACGTATAGGGAAATTGATAACTGATTCTAAGTTATACGTTGTTAATAAAACTTCTAGTTCACTTTTCTTACCAGAATTACTTAGAAAGTTTACATTGAAATCACCACAGATTAAAAACTTCTTCTTTTTGTCTGACAGACAGCATAATAGGGAGTCAAACTTTTTTATGAACAGCTCCCAGTCTCCTAATGGGGACCTGTACACTGTTGCTAATATCAATACTACATTATCTAGCTGAAGTTCACATGCACAAACCTCAAAGTGCTGATCAAAACAAAATTTGCTTACTTTTACAGTTTTGCATTTATACGCTTGTTTTATGAAAATGGCAACTCCTCCTTTATCCATCCTAGATCTACAAGTGTAGGATGCTAAATTATACCCACTTTTACTGACACTATCCATCCCCACAGTTACATGGTGTTCATACAGACAGAGTATACCAATCTCATTCTTATTTTTGAGATCATCTAAACACACTAATAGCTCATCTACTTTATTTTTTATTCCCCTGCTATTTTGATGAAGTATGTTGATACTGCCCTTAGCTATACCCCTATTAACTGTACATGGAGTTTCTTTTATTCTATTTATCCTGATTGTCATCTGTCTGGACTTTGGCTTTAACCTAAAAAACCTGTCTGCCTGGACCCATTAACCACAGGATCACCCCTTGTGTGACTGTGGACCCCCTTACAGTTTCTGCTAATAGAGAAGCTAACTTACTTTTCCCCATCCTGTTCAGGTGCAGGCCATGTGTAGTGTATCCCCACCTACCAATAGCATTTACTGGAACAACACTTATGTGAGATTTTGCCAGTGTCTAGAGCATCCTGTTCAGCTCAGTGTTAACATGCCTTACAGCAGTGTTTACCCAGGGCTGATCATGGCGATGAAAGACCTCCACAAACCCTACATTTGTGTGCTCAATATCTGTTCCTATTTTATCCAGGTCACTCCTAATAGTGTATCTTGGATTCATAGCCAGGCTGTTTCCTGCTCCCCGAACTACAATTAACTGATCGTCCTTCTCAAAGTCCCTGCATAGCTGATCTAAGTTTTCTGTCACCTGGCTAAGGCTAGCACTTGGTTTCACAAAACTTGTGACCTGGTACCCTGCACCTAATTTCTCCTGAAGCAGCTGGCCCACACCCCTCCCGTGACTGCTGCCTATAAGCAGAATTCTTCTTTTCCTATTCTGGTTTGATCCCGACCTTTCTTTTTTCTTTAAGCTAATATTCTGCTTCAACCTGCTTTCCACTACATCTGGATGAAGCCCTTCCTCCACTTCAGACAGCAAGCCAAACTGATTTACTAATTGAATTTCTGGAATTTTTACAATTGTTTCCCTTTTTCGCCCTTTGCTTGCTACCTTTTCCCAGTTCCCAGTCTCTTTTTCCTCCCTTAACCTACGTAATTCCAAGTTCGCGTTTTCTAATTCAGCCTTAAGGGCACAAATTTTTGCCCCCTGTTCCGAGATTTTTCTGTCCTTTCTACATAATCTACACTGCCATGGAAGAGCCTCATTTTCTACCCTCGTTTCCTTGCCACTACATTTGCCCCAATGAAACCATAACTTACAGTCTACACAGAACACCCCCTCTTTCAAAATTCTACAGCAACCACCACAGTTGTTAAACATGGTTTGATGTACCTATATACACTTTGCTGCAGCCACACATTATTTCATAGAGGCAATCAACTGCATCCGTTTCCCATTGGAAAAACCCTTTTATTTTGGTTTGACTAAAGTGGTCTGAATACCCTTTTTCCTTAGAATTCAGCTTCAGTGATCAGTGACCCCAGAAACAAACAATAACTTAACAGAGTGAGAGGGCAGTTCCTCGTCGTTTCTATTAGCAAAATTAATATTTCACTTAAAAGCCATGTCTATAGACAAACTGTCACAGCCACTGGACTTCAAAGTCTTCTTTAAAAAATCCAGCTCTAATTCCAAGCTGTTGTGGAAGGCACATAAGACAGTGTGTTGAGCACTGCTCGTGTCTGGGCTGGGTAAAGGTGCAAAGTGGTATCTCAATACTTATTTGTGTTGGTTGGCTTCCTATACACTCTGTGTCCTAGTGTGGTGTCAGATCTTTCATACACCAACACATCTAGGAGCGGGAGACCGATCTCACTTTCAACCTCCAAGACAAATTTGGGATGAATTGTAGTTAAGAAGTATGGAACCCATGAAGCTCCTCTTTGCTGTGTGGCCATATAACAAACGTATCATCCACATAGCAGATTCAACAGGAAGGCTTCAAAGGAACACTACTTAATGCCTGTTGCTCAAAATAATCCATAAAAATGTCAGCTGCTACTGTTCGACAAGGGTGAGCTCATAACAAAACCATCAGTCTGTTCAAAGGAGCACTACTTAATGCCTGTTGCTCAAAATAATCTATAAAAATGTCAGCTGCTACTGTTCGACAAGGGTGAGCTCAAAGCAACACCATCAGTCTGTTCATAGAGCTCACCATCATACTTAAAACAGCTCATCAAAGACATAAATTAATTAAGTCATAAACATCTGGTGCAACTTTCTCCCTTATGATCTCCATTGTATCTGATACTGGGATGTTTGTAAATAGCGATGTCACATCGAAGCTAACAAGAATGTCACTTGCTGATATCTTCACCATACTTATAATTTCTAAGAAAGTTTGAATCTTTTACAAAAGTATTTGATTTTCCGACGACATGTTTTCCAGACAAAAGACTTGCTAAAAAGTAAGTTTATGAGTTAATCTCATTCACTAGATCTCGAAGGAACTGATTCTTTGTGTATCTTGGGTAGTCCACACATTCTGGGTGAGACAGGTTTTTGAGGTGATGGATTCTTTGTAATAAGAGCTATCCACTTTGGACTCTGATATCAAATTTTTCACTTTCTGAATGATTCTGTTTGTCAGATCATTTTTTAACTTGCAGTACAAAGAGTAAGCTAATAGTTGTTCCATCTTGTCATGGTCTTCCAAAATGTTCATAAGAACTTCAGCATTTCCCTTATCTCTTGGGTTCATTAAAAGCTTTCCTTTCTTGTACCGATATGCTGCTTTTGGGTGGTTTCAATTTTCGTAGAATTCTCAACACATCTTGTCTCACTTCTTTGACCTGCACTTTCAAGATGAAACAAGGATGTTTCGACAGCACTTACAATTTCTTCAACAGGAATGTAGTTGCGAAATTCAGACCTTTGGCCAGAACTGAGACATCTGCATCATTGAGTACCCCTGATGAGAGATTCACTGCTACTCATTTCAGATACACAATGTTGTCTTTCTTGTGTAGTTTATCCATTAGTTTCTCAAATTTCTCTTTCTGTTTCATAGCACTGAAATGTGGAAATCTTGCCAAACGATTAATCGTTATACTGTCCAATTTATCCCAGTCCTGAAGCGACAGAGTTGTTGCCAGTGGAAAATGAAAAGCAACGAAAATGAAGCTGAAATAATTCAAGTCTTTGCACATTTGCTGGATTCTTTCATGAAGAAGTTTGGCTTGCCCTTCGGTAAATCCTCCTGGCTTTCATTGTCTGCACGTGTTGACTAATTCTGGATAATTTGGGGATTACATCATTATCACAACAACAGGAAAGAGAAGACCAATCACTCAGTAATTTACTTCTTCTTCTGCACAGGTTCTCCAATCTTCTGTGGGCGGTATAAACATCATGCACATACAAGCATTTTATGTTAGTCTGCATGCTTTCGTGTCTGTTATCACTATCCAGTGATGATGACCCACCAATTGTAACCATAAGAGTTTTATCCAATAATCCCACATCTCCAGCACAAGCACGTGAACACGCCTGTTTATAAAAGAAGGCGACATTGGTCTCTGACAGTGCTCAGTCTACAGGGGACACCATAAGATCCTGAAGAAGTTCCCAGCAGAGATGTCAAAGCATCAATTGTCTGGTGAAATATAATGTGTCCTAACAACACAGAAGATTTTAACTTAAGGCACAAAAGCCTGCAGACTTACTTAAACTTCTTCCATGTCAGGAAATAAACAGAAGGCCAAGACAACTGAATCTGGAAAATAGGAAATAAATAGATTACCAAAGTCTACAAAGAAGTCTGGGGTTAATCAGGGAACAAATATCTCTTGTAAGATAAAAAGGAAGTTGTACGTCTCAGTCAGAAACAGCTCTGATGTCGATGCTGTATTCATTACAAGATATACCGCAAAATATTGCAGATAGTAATACTGATATCAAAGCAAATGCATTACAGGAAGGTGATAATCCCCTCAGATAGCAAATAAATACAATATGGTATATAGTGAAGGAGGAGACTGACAGAACCAGAGATGAAGAGCAAACAGCATTAGGAGTAAATGATACATTGGTAAAATGTGTGTGCAGAGTTACAAATCTATTTAACAAGCATTTCATAACTGTTACTGAAGAGGTGAAGTTGTCATGTTCACTAGATGCTATTGTGGAATATCTCAGAACAGTCATTACACACAACTTCAATAATATGACCCTCACTACACCAGCAAATGTAATGCCCACTATAAAACATGTAAAATCAAATTATTTTAGTAGTTATGATAAAATATCAACAAAGTTAATTAAAGACTGTGCTTCTGAGTTTGGTAACATATTAAGTTATTTGTGTAATGAGTCATTTATCAGTGGAACATTTCCTGATTGGCTGAAATGTGGTAAACTTAAATGTTTGTTTAAGAATGGAGATAAAAGAAATACCACCACATTTCCATCCACTTTCACTTTTGCCAGCATTGTCAAAAATTTTAGAAAAAGTAATACACAGTCACTTTTTTAACTGTTTGGCCACCAATAATAAATTGCCAAAGTCACAGTACAGATATTCCGATATTGAGAAGGTTAGATACACATACAGTGATCAGGTATAAGGGGCACTCAAATAAAAATAAGACAGGTGGAAAAAGTAGGTAAACTGTTCATTATCCCAAAAGTAAATCTCATAACTGTTAACATATTCATCCCACTTCGAGAAGATATAGTCAATGCCTTCACAGAAAAACATTTGCGGTCGCCTACAGAATCACGATTCTACCCAGGCGCGCCCCTCTTCTTTCGAAGCAAATCGATAGTCACAAATGTATTTCTTCAGGGCTCCAAAAATACAAAAATCGCATGGGGAAAAATCGGAACTGTAAGGAGGACGTCAAAGGGTTTCCTAGTGACACCTGTGCAGCACACTTGAAACAATCTTGGCAACAGGTGGGCTTCAAAGATATTGGTGGCCGTTGATTTGCTTTGGATGAACAGGTGCACACTGGGTCAATCATGGTTCCACAGGCAACTGCAAATATTTTTCCACGAAGGCATTGACCGTATTGTGTCTCAGCAGGATAAATGTATTAACAGTTATGGTGATTACTTTTAAGGGGACACAGTCCTGAACAGGCTCAAAAAAATCGAATTTCTTTTTTTTAGTCTTAATCTGTGCTCCAATTATTTGGCTACAAAATGCCATTTGTTTCATACAAATCTGATTATTAGATTTGGAGTTATTAATTTGTTCGTGAAGCACGGTAACTAGCGCCACGTCCATTTTTGCTGTGTCTTGCGCAGTAGTCAGCATTGACTGTAGTACAACAATCATTTATGTTCCATGGATATAAATACTCTTTATTTGGGTTGCAAGAGAGAATTGTTATTCTGATGTTTGCCAGCCTGTCTGCATTGTTGACTATCGTCTGTCAGTTTCTTCATCCTAGCTGTTTACGTTTTGGTGACATACATGTAATGATTTTGTGAAACGTTATAACACAGTGGGTAGAATAAGGAAGTTTGGATATAAGCCTAAGTTTCGTGGAAATAAATATGTAAAAATAAACCGCAAAACTGCTAGTTTTGAACAGAGGGCAGAAAATAATACTGAAAGTGAAGTCAGTGAGAGTGTCAGTGCTTCGAGCAAGAAGATTCTAGATGCTGCCGGTTTTCCGAGTGCCTCTCAAATGCGTGACAATGTAATATGTGGTGTGAATAGTGTTTCTGTTGTTACTGACACAAACATTCTGATCTCCGTGAGGTTATTACGTGAACTTATCGAAAAACACACAAATTGTAAAAACTGTGGTGGAAACGTTCCTTTGCACGAAGATGTGGTGAAAACCAAGGAAATTGTTTGTAATTTAGTTTTGACATGTTTGGAATGTAGCTGTACTGCCGATACAATGTCATCCCACGTAACAAGAAGCAGATTGTATGAAAACAATATAAGATTAGCATATGCACTTAGATCTATTGGAAAGGGGCGAAGTGCAGGTGATGTTCTTTGTGCAGTGATGAACATTTCTCCACCTCCAAGAAAGTTTGATGTTTACAACAAGACTATTGGTGCAGTTGTAGCTGAGGTAAGTGAATCTACAATGTTGAAAGCAACCAAAGAAGCAGTTCAGTTGAATGATACAAAATCTGACCCTAGGCAAATTTCTGCTGGTTTTGATGGCAGTTGGCAGAAACGTGGGCATACATCCCTAAATGGCATTGTGTCAGCAACTTCTTTTGATACTGGAAAGGTTTTGGATATTGAAATTATTACTAAGTTCTGTGACATCTGTAGCAAAAATCTCACTATACAACATGTGTGCAAAAAGGACTTTGATGGTTCTAGTGGAGCCATGGAAGTGGCTGGTGTTGCTAACATATTCAAAAGGTCTGTGCTGTCAAGAGGTATCCTCTATACAGACTATCTTGGGGACGGGGACAGTAAGGCTTATCAGAAAGTCGTAGAAGATAAACCTTATGAGCCTAGAGTCAAAATTAATAAACTGGGAAGTATAGGACATGTACAGAAAAGAATGGGATCACGACTTGTAAAGATATGCAAGGAAAAAAAGTTAGGTGGTAAAGGGGGCCTGACAAAGGCTGAAATAGACAGGGTCCAGGCTTATTATGGTATGGCCATTAGAAATAACTGCAACAATGTAGAAGCAATGAGGAGAGCCATCTGGGCTATATTCTTTCATAAAATTTCAACAGATGAGGAACCACAACATAACCTTTGCCCACAGGGACCTGACAGCTGGTGCAAACTCAACAACCCAGCTACATCTTCCAGCTATAAGCACAAACATTCAATTCCAGAAAAAATCCTGCTAGCTGTGAAACCCATTGTCAGATACCTTAGCCAACAAGAGCTCTTGAAAAAGTGTCTCCATGGAAAAACTCGAAACCCAAATGAAAGTTTGAATTCTGTCATTTGGACAAGGCTACCAAAAACTGTTTTCGTTAGAAAAGAAACACTAAAATTTGGTGTTCATGATGCAGTGATGTGCTTCAATGCTGGTGTGTCAAAGAAGACTGATGTATTAAGACTCTTGGGAACAAAGGATGGTATCAATACTTAAAGGGGACTGAAAAAAATTGACATGGACCGTATCCGTTATGCTGATATTTCTGCAGGAAATGCTACCAAGGAGGCCAGGATAGCTAGAAGATCAAAGAAAAGAAGAAAAGAAGATAAAGATCAAGAAGCTGAGCCACTGTATAGCCCTGGAATGTTTTAAAAGTGTGTCTGTATGACATTGTACATTACTTTCTTGCGTGTAAAACTTTAATACCATTTTTCTCAAAACTACATTTTTTGACCTTCTGGTACACTTTTCTCGAAAACTATGACTGCTACAGACATCAGACTTACAGTATCTCTTGTTAATACAACGATGATTAATTAGACATAAAAATTAGACCAGTAGTGATAAAAAGAACAGATTCACAAGCTCCAAGGTGTTTAGAAAAGTTTTAATTTTTTGTCTTATAGAACAAAAAAATGATTACTCATGAACTATATAAAATACATTAACCATTTTTATGTGATTTGAGAATGATATTTCAGCTGTACACTGTAAAAGTTTCAGATCTTTATCTCCATTAGTTACTTCAGAAAGTGTACCTGATGTTTGCTCATTTTAGCATTGATTCCTTATGGGAGCTCCCTCGCGACTGTGTCCCCTTAAAACAATTAACAGTTTACTTACTTTTTTCCCATCTGTCTCATTTTCATTTGACTGACCCTTATACTTAATTCACTGGACAATAAGTTACAGACTACTGGTATATTTTGTGATGTGTTGAAGGCATCTGACTGTGTAAATCACAATATCCTTTTATGTAAATTAGAATATTGTGGCATAACAGGAAATGCTGGAAAATGATTCAAATCCTAGATCTCGACAGTAAAAAAAGGGTGTCATACAAAAGACACATGTATTAAGCATTCAGCTATCATCCAATTGGGAACTAATTATATGTGGTGTCCCACAAGGTTCCATCTTAGTGCCCTTACTTTTTCTTGTATATATTAGTGACCTTTAATCAGTAACATTACCAGATGTCAAGCTGCTTTGTTTGCAGACAACACAAACGTTGCAATAAATAGCAAATCTAGTCTTAGAAAGTTCAGTTTATGAAATTTTCATGGACATTAATAAATGGTTCCTAGTCAATTCTTCACCACAAACTCTTTGAAAAAAAAAAACACACTATATTCAGATCAGGACTTGTAAGAGTTTTTGTTCAAGTAAATGTCTAAAATATGATATGATAAAGTTGGCAGTGTTAAATTCTTGGGATTACAACTTGATAATAAATTCAACTGGAAGGAATACACCACAGAACTGCTAAAACACATAAGCAAATCTCTATCTGCAATGCAAATTTTGCCAGCCATCGGTGGTACAAAAATAAAAGAGCTTGCATACTTTGTTTACTTACATTCTATAATGTTATATGGGATTATTTTTGGGGTAACTCATCAAGCCCAGCTAAGGTTCTCCATGCCTAAAAATATGTAATATGAATCATTTGTGGTGTGAACTCAAGAATGCCCAGCAGAGGCCTATTTAAGGAACTGGGGACACTAACTATTGCTCCCCAATATAGCTATTCCTTAACAAATTAGTCATTACAAATATATCTCTTTTTCAAACCTACAATTCATTTCATTTCATGGAATCAATCCTAGAAATAAGAATAATATTCACAAAGATATAAAGTCATTTACTTCATTTTGGAATTGCATCCATTATTCAGAAACACACATTTTCAATAAATTTCCAGCAGCTATAAGAATTTTAACTACCAATAAAGTTCAGTTTACGATAGGCCTAAACAATTTATTCGTGGCCAATCCCTTCCACTTCATTGATGAATTTCTTAGCAGAACTGATTGATGAAAATACAATATTAATAATATGAAGGTAATTCATACATAAATAGTTATCATTTGTTATACAGTTATTGATCAATCATTTACACAATTGAATCCAGCATAGCCTCCTGCACACTCTACATGCTTTTGCCAGCAATTAATTCACAAAAAGCCTTGTTCATAAAAAGTCTGAGGGTGCATCATCAACCAATTGTGCATGTTTCTTGACATCTTCACTGTTTTCGAATCGTTACCCTCCAAATAATTCTTTCATGGATGAAAAAAAAAAAGCCGTGGGGGGGGGGGGGGGGTATCAAATCTGGACTGTAGGGATGGTGTTTGGTGGTTTCCCAGTGCATAGCCTCCAATCTGTCCCTTCTGAAACTCACAATGTGTGGCTTAGCATTGTCATAGAAATGGATGACATCTCTGATGTGCATTCCTGATCTTTTGTTTCAGGAGGCAGTTTTTGCTGACATTAATGACTAGTAGTAGTTAGCTGCATTCACCAGACATCAGTCACGAAGATATCAATGTGTAACACTCCTCTGTAGTCAAAAAACACAGTCACAAGAACTTTCCGCATAAAGAGGTGGGTTTTGGCCTTCACGGCGCAGGTTTCATCCTTTCTTCACCACTCCTTACTCGTCATTTTCGATTCTCGAGTGTAATAATGGACCCATGTCTCATCACATGTGATGATATACTTCAAAAAATTCTCCCCTTCTAGCCAGAATCAATTCAGAAGTCTCTCACGGATTTTCAACCGGACCTGTTTCTTCTTCTTCTTCTTCCTCTTCTTTGTTCCATTAACGACTTTGGAACCCATCAAGCATTAATTTTTCTAAAGCCAAACTGTTCACTGATAATGGCATGAGTATTTGCAATGCTGATACCCACTTCTGCTGTGATTTCTTCAACACTGTATCAGTGATCACCTATAATAAGCTTTTGAACAGCACAGACGCTGTCATCTGTGAGACTTGACCATGGCCAACTAGTAGGACCCTCATTCTCTACACTTTTTCAGCCACCCTTAAACTCTATGACCCGAGTAAAGTCTCAGTTCTGGGATAGTACAGTGTCCCCAAACTGTGCCTTCAAATGAGTTAAAATCTCTGAGGGTTTAACTCCTTCAAGGGTTAAAAACATCATAATACACAGCACAACAGACAAAGGAACCTCTTGTTCACTCATGGCTGTACTGAGGCCAGAACAGAGTGCAGCAGCAAACCAAGCTGGTTCCCTCTCCCTATCATACCAATTTACAATCCCCCTCTCCCCACTCCCACTAAACCATCCTGCTTGGATTTGCTTGTGCAGTACACTGGCACAATTACTGTTTATATTTGAATCACCCTCACATAAAATAACATGAGTATTATGTACAATATGACTTCTGTACAAATGCAATGCCGTAATGTGATTACTGTAAATAAGTATTTTGAAATGGTTTTTCTAGGTGATGCGTGGCAACTATAGGCAACAAATTGTCATATGCTCGTCAGTATATTGAATATTTCCATGTTTTGTGACACATTTGTTATTACCTTTCAAATGAAAATATATTTAAGATTTTTTGACTTATTCCACATCCACAAAGGTCATTTCACTTGGGATCTGGGGAAGGAACATTAATACGAGGGTTGGAACTTTAATAGTGGCAACTATTTATTTACAGCTCGTACAAAATAGATACATATTTCAAAGTTTTACTGACTTTCAAAGTAGTCACCAGCATTGTGTATAACCCATTGCCAGTGATGTGGAAGTTGTAGGATACTCTTACCAGTGCCAGTTGTGTTGACAGTTAGAGCAGCGTGGTCTATTGCCCAACGAATTTGTAGCAGTTCTGAAGCAAATGCTGTGAAGTGTTTCCTTCAGTTTAGAAATCAAGTTGAAGTCATGAAGGCTTAAGTCAGGGGAGTGCAGTAGGTGGTATAGCACTTAGCAGCCCTATCAGTCAAACAAATCAGTGAAAGCTTGCACTGTACACGCTTGAGCATTGTCCCACAAAATTATGGTCAGGTCCTGCAGAAAGTGCCATCACTTCTGTCTCTAAGCAGGTCGTAGGCTGTGTTCCAAAAATGAACAGCATAGAGACAGAAGTGATGACACTTTCTGCAGGACCTGACCATCATTTTGTGGGACAATGCTCAAGCGTGTACAGTGCAAGCTTTCACTGATTTGTTTGACTGATGGGGCTGCTAAGTGCAATACCACCTTCTGCACTCCCCTGACTTAAGCCCTCGTAAGTTCAACTCGCTTTCTAAACTGAAGGAAACACTTCACAGCATTCGCTTCAGAACTGCTACAAATTCTTCGGGCAATAGACCGCAGCGCTCTAACTGTCAACACAACTGGCACTGCTAAGAGTATCCTACAACTTCCACATCGCTGGCAATGGGTTATACACAATTCTGGTGACTACTTTGAAGGTCAGTAAAACTTTGAAACACATATCTATTTTGTACGAGCTGTAAATAAATAGTTGCCACTATTAAAGTTCCAACCCTCGTATATCTGTTTTCTTTGTAAATATTTCTTGTGTATTCTTCTTTTCTTGCAAGTTTTACATCCTGGAGGATCTCCTCACTATAGATCCATTGGAATGAAAGCTAATCTAAGTCAAGTGAACTGAATCTGGAAAGTGGGAAATATCCTCAAGAAAAACTTTGATATCAAACTTGGACATGAAAGAACTAATATATTAATCACACTGGAAAAGGATCTTTCTTGTAATCTGCTGTGCACTTTTTTCTTTCATTTCTGCAGTAAAAAATTTCTATAAAGATGTGTGGTAGTCACCTTTCACTAGAAAATCAATGTAATCACATCACAAACATTCTGGAAAAAAGTAAATTTTGACTTCTTTGAAGTAGATTCTTTGACTGCATGACATTCCTCGGTTGTGTGTTTAACTTGTCTGCCTACAAATATGGATACAGACACTATGACAGGTCTATTTATGGCAATAAGATGACAGGAGTAGCTGCCATTATATTATGAATGATAATAGTTCTCTTGTAGTCTAGGAGTATTTTTATTAGTAGTGTCATGACAACAGATGGTACTGTGTGTGTTTGTGAAACCAACTCACGCTGCAAGTGCAACTGTTTATAGCCATACTTTGTAATCTTCAGAAATCGTACCACCTTATCCACAGGAAGTAAAAGCCAAACAAATTCACTTTTTTATAAATTAATTTTTTGTTAGAAAAAGAGATTGTAGTGATTCAAGTCATGGCCAAGGCAATCATGGTGGATTTTTTTGGAGTAAGGGAAATACAATATGGTAGACTACAAAACATATTTATGCATCCAAGCATGTGAAAGATCATACAAAGAAAGAGAGACCAGAACTATGATGGCACAGCAGACAATTATAATAACCACATTTGAAGGATCAAATCTGAAATAGTTCTTTAGAACTCCAAGTTGTAAGTAAATTTTGTCACACTATCATCCAAACTCCACTAAAAAGGAAATGAATTTTTTATCAGCCAAAATATTAAATGAGGCTGTTGCGATTCTTTAAATAATAAAGAATGTCAGTTTCCTGATGCAGCTGCTGGTTGAAAATGCACTTTGTTCTCAGATTTCTTGTTTCAGAAACAAGGAAAACTTCCTTTCAGGGCACATAAAAGAAAAGTAACTCACATACAACTTTTTGATGGAACGAAGTAATTGACAAAATGCACAACCTTCTCCAAGTTTTTACAGACTACTATGGACTCCCCAGAAATATAACATGATAAACTAAAAAATATAAAGAAAGTTATCTCAAAACTGCCTGAAAGGTTAAATTTACAACTGCTTGAAAGGCATCAAAGAGTATATGTTCCACGCGAAAATGTTTGCATTGATGGAAGTCTCACTAAAAATTTAAACAACAGGCTTTCAAATGTCCAGTAAAACTCATTGAACACAGCTAGAATTAAGTGTACAGGGCTATGTCAATTTAAATAAAATCTTTTCAGTGTTAGGCTGCATCAGTTGAAGTATGTAAACAACTATAAAACAGGTGTTTCAAGTGTCTTTACAGTGATTCTTTTCAGGGATCTTATTTTGATTATTAGGTGACAACTGATATCACATTCTGGTATTGCATTAGACAGTTTGAAGTCGAGATGCCTGTGGAGGAGACACTAAAAAGTGATTGTCAGGCAATAGCGAATCAGCAGCCAACGGTCAACTTGTACCGACATCACAGTGTTTTCCTGTAGCAAGATGTTGATGCCGCATGGCAGTTCTTTCGTGGCCAATTGTTCATGCATGTGAACCTAAGTCTTGTGGAGCTGTTGGCTGGTGAATACATGTAGCCATTCTCTTCAGGGTAACTGGAATTTCTGGCAGACAGGCCTTCAGCAACTTGTAGCTATACTTCTTGCTCATGCAGTTGGGATGCTCAATTACGTCTTTCAATAGCCTCCTTTATTGTTCCCTGCTGTGTCGATAGCTGCCAAGCAAGTTCACTGGAGCTGCCAAGCAAGTTCACTGACTTCTTGAAAATTGATAGTCTGGCTGCATTCCACATTGTATTCAGCTATTGATGATTTGCTGAGTTGCCTCAGTCATATGTAGCATTCATGCTCTGACACGTGAGTGCTAATTGGTCACTCGGTTTGACCAATATACACGCTGTGAGATGACTGCATAGCACATGAGATCTTGAACTGTTTTAAGTAAGAGGAAGTTTCTCCAAGTTTAAAATCTAATAATTTAAAAATGTCATAGCTTTCTGTCAGAAAGTTTGACCTGTGAGAGGATTTACCAGAATGAACACCTGCTTTGAGCATGTTATGAAATTCCATCAAGGGCAGTCGTACACAGATGTGTCACTTAGTTGTGCGCATCCAGTCCAGCTTTAAGGAGATCAGCACAGTAAGTAAAGTATTTTCCATATAGTAAAGACTGCAGAAAAGTTCACTCCAGGTAAGCGAATGAAAGTAAGAATTTGTGGCCACATACAGCTAAGTGCTGCCTACTGTACAGGGCTGGAGCAGAAAATATTGGTGGCAAAGGTATCTGGTACAGCTAGTGCCATGAGAAAAACCCATTGAAGCACGTATTAAGGACTTACAAGAAACAGCTACACTTAAGATTCCAGAGAGATGGAAATTCAATGCAGATAAATTGAATAACACATGGAAACACACGGCAGCATGAAAAACTAGGCACCTTATCACCTTTACCCCATATTAATTATGTAAATGTAAGACATGCAGAATTCGTGTACAAACGTACAATTATAGTTCTAAGTTAAGAAAATGGTACAAACAAAATAAATTATAAGTAGGGCTATCCATTGCAGTTTAGTAGCAAATTATATTCATAATTTCTTGTACTTTAATTTACTATTTACGAAAAGTCTAATTCATTGATTTTACATTATATGAGAAATAATTGAATGTTCATACACTGTATACCACGAAAATTAACATGAATTTTAGTGTCCTTCACACAAGATGTCATTTATGCAAACTTGCCTAGACTTCATGACAGGACAGTACAGTACAGACAGATTAGTCTTCTTAGTTTCCAAACAGTATAAACTACATAGTGGAAAGTTATCAATTTTGCAAGAGAAGTCAATGTGAGACTTGGGTGTTTTCCCAAAGTATTTTATACTTTGAACTCGAGTTTTCATATGATGTCATGATAAAAGTAGTAATAAGTGTAGGAAATGAACTTTGGTTTTCATTTAGCGCAGGGCCGGCCAAACGCTGCACAGTGTGCAGACGTGCGGAAGTGCTGCACATGTGCGACAGCGACATCTGTTATTAGACATGTGTCCTAAATGAATGGCGGCGGCTCCACTATCCTATGGTACAAACAAGAGCGCAACATATCCAGTCTCGTTTACCCCTGGTGACCGTAAGCTTAACAGAGAAGTACTGGGAAATGGCAAGTACTGTGAAAAAGCAAAGGACGGGAGATCTATGTTCTCAGTCGTTTAAAAACGACTGGGAACTGCAATTCTTTTTTGTTGCCGTTGGTGAAAACTCACAGTATTTGCTGTACCGCCGAATAATAGGCGTCCAGTGTAAGTTTTCAATTGAAAGACATTACAATACATATCACAAAGACGAGTGTAGTGTACTCAACAGTGAAGAACGGCAAGCAAAACTAAATGTCCTTCAGAAAATGGATGAGACACATCAACTCGATTTTACTGTACGCCAAAGTAACTGATACTTCTTGAACTCTTAGTTTCTTGTGTTACATTTATGTCTGTTTTACTGTATGGTGTATAATGTACTGTTTTCAATTTTCCAGAATGACAACCACACTAAATCTTCACTGCGAGCAAGTTTTAAAATCGCATTAAGAATTGCACAATCTGGGAAACCCTTTTCCGAAGGGGAGTTTGTGAAAGGGTGTCTGATTGATGCTGCAGAACTTGTGTGTCCCACGAACGTTAGCAGGTTTCAAGAAATCAGTCTATCCAAACAAACAGTGACAAGACGTATCAGTGCTATGGACGGGGATCTGCACAGGCAGCTAATAAATAAGGCTAAATAATTTGTTGCTTTCTCTGTTGCGCTCGATGAAGAAACAGATCTTACAGACACAGCCCAGGTTGGTATATACATACGAGGTGTCGATGAAGCACTTTGTGTAACAGAGGAGCGACATCTGTGCGTAGGAACATGCACTACATGAACGCTGACGGCTGCAGCGTGCACGCTGTGACCCGGAAGTTGCACATGTGCAAGAGCACCGTACGCGTGCAGAATTTCTGGCCGGCCCTGATTTAGCGGGATGTTAGTGAAGCATTGTTTGCACTGGTTGTCAGCTTGGGTTGTTACTGCAACAGTTCTTAGCCAAAACAGGAATTTTTTTGATAAACATTTTGATGTAAAATAATAAACCATAATGTCATATAGTTCAATCAACCATGTTGACTCCACCTACATACATTAATTTTATGATGCAGTCAACAAGCTCTGCAAATAAACATGGTAAACTTTAATTTAAAGAAGGAACTGTTTTGCATCAGTTCAGTATCAACTCATAAGTAGTTATTTTTCAAGCCAAACACTACTTCAAATATGATCATGAGCTCAAGTTCCACACCCACAGTGTCAACTGAATTTATAATTTATTTGTTTAACAGAGGGTGATTAAATAAGATTGTGATGATGATGTATTCAAATTGTAGTTTGTAAACACTGCAGCATAGTGTGTTTCTACAGAATCTTTCATGAGCCTCAACAGATCTTGACCCTTGTGACCACCCTGAAATATAGGCTTAATTCCTATGCAGTGCAGTTCATGGTCACCACTGCCTTGCACAAAGGTAAGTGAGCAACAAGGAGTTGTTCTGTTCTCTTCTGTGTTTCATCTTCTCTGTACTTCATAGCTCATTTCATGTATTGTTTTCCAGTATGATTCAATTTCAATACTCACTGCACTTTATCAGGTCACATGATTGACAACAACAAAATAATGAGTGTCTCTGACAAATTTAATTTTGGCCTTGGTATCCCATAAAAAGCATTATTAACACAGCCATTGTACTATAAGTGTATCTTTGGAATATGCACTGGTTTACTGAATAGATAAATGTTTTGACCAATAGTTTTTATGTTCTTGCATGTTTTAACAAGGAATACGTCTCTGAACATAGATATTTTCATCTTTTGCACAAATGTTGTTACAAATTTCTACTACTCAACCTTCTAGAGGAGCACCTATTTTAGCTGTACTGTCAACAGCCAATTTGTGTTTATAAGAAGAATAAGTGCCACTGTCCTCAAATCTAGTACATATATTATTCTTCAAATAATATTCTTATCCAAATTTTGTATTATCTTTAACTTTCTACAGACCAAACCAAAGATTCTTTGGTGGTACAGGTGTAAGATGAAACAGCTTTGAAACTTACATGCAGAAGATTGCTTGCCTCAGCAATTTACAGCACCTTCAAAACCAACTAGTAGATGTCTGTGACCATCCCACCATAAACATAATAATAATAATGACCGAAAGACATTATACACTTTATGTGAAGCAACCTACAAAATGTGCACAAGTTTTCAATTAGTTTCACTAGTCTGAAATCTCAACACTGCAATCCCTAAATATTACTGTTATTGTCATCATAATAGTGAGATGTTCTGCTGATCACTCAATGTCTTTAGGTCTGGAACCAGTTAAGAAACACGTGCACAAATATTGACTGTAATTTATGTATCAAGTTCAGCTTTCATCTGCACCACTGCAGCACACCTATCAATTAAGTTTAACTCTACTGGGCTGTTGAGTAGTCAAGAGAAAACAGCAATGTACATGTACATGTACTTTCATTTAGAACAACAAGTACAACTTTTATCGACAAACAGTGAGAAATTGATCCACCATATGGTTTTACATTTCTGTGTGAATATAGGTCTGCAAAAATTTAAAACTGGCCCTTTATCTGATAAATGATGCATTTCTTGTAGAATCACATGCCGAGTCTGTTTGGCATGTATAGTACTCTTCAGCTTATCAGTAATTATGAAGTTAAGTTTTAATGGGCACATCGATGTGTGTGACAGCAATGAACTACAGATAAAGCAAGAAGCAGTGTATTAAACTTCATGCAATCAAATTAGTGTCTTGTGGAATGCACAACAGCCAACAGGGTTCTGGCTGGCAAGAAATCACCGACTGCATATGTTTGAAAATTTACAATTCGCAAGACAAAGTAACGGTATCATATCTGTAAGGGAGAATCAGCATAAGGCAGTTAGGTTTGCACCACACTATGATTATATATATATATAAAAGTGAGAATGAGCTTGCTCCATAATTACTCTATTGCACCAACAGTTCTTCCTGAGCCTTCAACTGTTCGGGATCCCCATCGCTGTTCTTGTTCAGTAACATCGTTAACAAAATCTGGGTCTGTCTCCCAGTCATCGTCATTTCCATCAGCTATCTGTAGATTTTGTCCAGCAGTCGCCTTCCACATTGTGCAATCTGAAAATATAACACCTTCAGTTTACAAAGCAGAGAATGTACATGGAAGGAAGTTGTTTAGTAGTTTATGTTATCACTACATCCCAGGTATTTTTGTGTGTGAGCATCCACAAGAAACTACACTATACAGGGTGTTAAAAAGAAGTGCGAATACTTTGAGATGTGGTAGAACTCATCAAATCGAGAAAAATAAGTCCAACAAACATGGGTATCGAAATGCATACTTTCCGAGATAAACACGTATTTATAGGAAGGGCTGTGTGATGCATGGTTGCAGATATTAGCACAGTCACTGCACTGGCGCTCCATCAAATCTGTCAGCAGGATATTATGATGTCTTACTCACTGTACTCTACTCACCATTAGGTGGTCTGCAGTCAGCTGTGTTGTTTGGGTTGTGTTGTATGTTAGTTTTTGTCATGTTTGTGTGCCTTCTTGTAAAGTACTGTCAACCCTGGGTATGTTTCATGGTGTTTTACCTTCTTCCAAATGTGGGTTCACCTATGTGCTTACTGTTATTGTGCTGTTTGCATATACATTTACATTTTCTCTCTTCTATCACTTGTTAGCAGTGGAAGCCTACTACTTGATAAGTGAAAGGGCAGATATGACATTCTGCTATGGTACAGCAAATGGACATAGCCTACGAGCCAGTGCCTCTACACTGAAAAATATCCACAGTGCAGAGTGCTATCTGATAAGCTGTTCAGGAGACTTCTCTAGAGTCTGAGGGACAGAGGTACCTTGCACCTCGGAAGACTGACCGTGGAAGGCCCAGCACCATTTGCACACCTGACGTGGAGGAGCGTGTGCTACATTTGGTGGAAGAAACCCCTGAGACCATTGTGCAGCGATTAGCAGCAGCAGAAGACATATCTCATCACTCTATTACCAGGGTGGAGGGCGGGGGGTACTTCATTAAGAATTGCTGTACCGATACCACCTACAACATGTTCAGGCCCTAAGGCCACAGGATCATAATGGGGCAGACAGCGGTTCTGTGAATGGCTTTTGCAGAAGTAGTGTGCCGCAGATCCACTGTTCACACCTGAGATTTCATTTACTGATGATGCAGGGTTCACAAGAGGCGGTACTGTGAATATCAATGACCAGTATGTATGGGCAGATGTAAATTCCCAAGCAATTCAGGAAAGAGGTCATCAACACTGATTCTCAATCAACGTATAGGCAGATGTACTTGGTGATAGATTGATAGTGCCATACGTGCTACCTCAAAAGTTAACTGGGGTGCATTTGCTAGACTTTCTCATTAATTATTGCCTACTTCACTGGAGGTTGTGCCATTACAGCAATGAATGCAGATGTGGTCCGTGCATGACGGCGCACTTGCACACTTTCGTCACAATGATGCTTGAACATATGACAGAAATTTCAGGACCACTGGACTGGTCCCTAGACTTTTAGTTATGGGGACATTCAAAAGAATTGATCTATGCCATACCGATCAATGATGTACGAACACTACAGGACTGCATCTTCAATGTGTGCCAGCACATACAACAACAACCATATATACTTCAAAGACTGCATCATTCCCTACACTAAAGGGCAGAGGGGTCATGAATGGATGCCACACTGAACACCTCCAGTAAATACGTGTTTATCGCAGAAAGTATGTCTTTTCAGATCTATGTTTATTGGACTTATTTTTCTTGTTTCAATGAGTACTACCACCTCTCAAAGTATTCAACACATCTTTTCAACACCTCGTACATAAGAAAAATTACATTTTTATGTGGAACAAGTCATTTTTACATTCACATCGCAAATTAATTTTTAAAAATGGATACATGCTGAACATTTATAAGGCCTTTATTTTTTTTAAATATACATTTGTGAGTTACTAATTTCTACCCAGCATCCTTTATACATTACAATAACAGAAATTCTTCTGTGGTGGTGGTGGTGGTGGTGGTGGTTAGTGTTTAACGTCCCGTCGACAACGAGGTCATTAGAGACGGAGCGTAAGCTCGGGTTAGGGAAGGATTGGGAAGGAAATCGGCCGTGCCCTTTCAAAGGAACCATCTCGGCATTTGCCTGAAACGATTTAGGGAAATCACGGAAAACCTAAATCAGGATGGCCGGAGACGGGATCGAACCGTCGTCCTCCCGAATGCGAGTCCAGTAATTCTTCTGTGGAATAGGAGTTGTCAAGGAGAAACTTTTTCAATTTGTTTTAAAATTTTACTTTGCTGTCTGTCAGACAGTTTATATTTTTGGGTAAGCGATAAAAAATTGTAGTTGCAGCACTATGCACACCTTTTTGTGCTAAAGACAACCTTAATGTGGAGTAATGAAAGTCATTTTTCCTTCTGGTGTTGTAATTATGTAAATCATTGTTCCTTTTGAATTGCAATGGATTATTTACAATAAACTCCATGAGGGAATAAACATAGTGTGAAGCAGTAGTCAGAATGCCCACCTCCTTAAACACATGTCTACAAGATGATCGTGAGTGAGCACCACATATTAGTCTTGCAGGACATTTTTTGCAATGAAAACTTACTTTCTTGAAGATGATGATGATTGGTTTGTCGGGTGCTCAATCAGTGCCCGTACAAATTCCCAACCTTTGCTCAGTCCAATCTTGCCACTTTCATAAATGATGATGAAATGATGAGGACAACACAAACACCCAGTCATATCAAGGCAGGTGAAAATCCCTGACCCCGCTGGGAATCGAACCCAGGACTCCACGCTCGGGAAGCGAGAACATGACCACAAGACCACGAACTGCGGACTCTTGAAGATGAGTTTCCCCAACACACTATATTCCATATAACATTACTGAATGAAAATATGCAAAATATGTCAACGAACTGATTTGTCTCTCCCAAAGATTTACAGTGGTTCGAAGTACAAATGTGGCTGAACTAAGTGGTTTTAGGAGTTCAAAAATGTGCTTTTTCCAGTTTAAATTCTCATAAATATGGACGCCTAAGAATTTTGGAGGTTCCATCCTATTTGTTATTTCCTCACAATGTGTTACACTTGTCACTGGTGTGTCTGCACCCTTAACTGAGTGATCAGCAGGTCTGACTGCCATGCAGCAGGCCCGGGTTCGATTTCCAGCTGGGCCAGAGATTTTCTGTTTGGCGACAGGATGTTGTCTTTCCTCATCATCATTTCATCACAATTGACACACGAGTCACCCAGTGTGGCATCAACTGAAAAGACTTGCACCTTGGCGGCCGAACTTCCCCGGGTGTGGACTCCCAGCCATCAGTGTCATATGATCATTTAATTTCACCATTCGGATAGTACACTGTATGTTGTGTCTTTTTAAAATTGAGAGTGAGACCATTCACAGAAAACCAGTAAATGATACTTTTAAGGACATGGCTTACCATTTCTTCTGTTGCTGTATGAATTTTTGCATTGACTACAATACTAGGTCGCAGTTCATAGTAGTAGACGGCAAATCATCAAGTAAAACTGAAATGATATCAGGTGTTCCCCAGGGAAGCGTCCTGGGACCTCTGCCGTTCCTGAGCTATATAAATGACCTGGGTGACAATCTGAGCAGTTCTCTTAGGTTGTTCGCAGATGATGCTGTAATTTACCATCTAGTAAGGTCATCTGAAGACCAGTATCAGCTGCAAAGCGAATTAGAAAAGATTGCTGTATGGTGTGGCAGGTGGCAATTGACACTAAATAACGAAAAGTGTGAGGTGATCCACATGAGTTCCAAAAGAAATCTGTTGGAATTCGATTACTCGATAAATAGTACAATTCTCAAGGCTGTCAATTCAACTAACAAGGGAACCTCCCCATCGCACCGCCCTCACATTTAGTTATAAGATGGCACAGTGGATAGGCCTTGAAAAACTGAACACAGATCAATTGAGAAAACAGGAAGAAGTTGTGTGGAACTATGAAAAAATAAGCAAAATATACAAACTGAATAGCCCATGCTCAAGATAGGCAACATCAAGGAAAGTGAGAACTCAGGAGCGCCGTGGTCCCGTGGGTAGCGTGAGCAGCTGCGGAATGGAAGGTCCTGGGTTCAAGTCTTCCCTCGAGTGAAAATTTTACTTTCTTTATTTTCCCAAAGTTATGATCTGTCCATTCGTTCACTGACGTCTCTGTTCACTGTAATAAGTTTAGTGTCTGTGTTTTGCGACCGCACCGCAGTACTGTGCGATTAGTAGATGAAAGGACGTGCCTCTCCAATGGGAACCGAAAACATTTGATCGCAAGGTCATAGGTCAACCGATTCCTCCACAGGAAAACACGTCTGATATATCTTATACGACACTGGCGACGGCATGTGCGTCACATGACAGGAATATGTTGTCGACCCACCTAACTTATACACTTCGCGAATAGGTAAAAAGATTCTTCTACCTTGCCCGATTTAGGTTTTCTTGTGGATGTGATAGTCACTCCCAAAAAAGTGATGAAAACATAAGAGTTTGTCATGTAAACCGGAAATAAAAAATTAAAATTTTCACTCGAGGGAAGGCTTGAACCAAGGACCTCTCGCACCGCAGCTGCTCACGCAAACGACAGGACCACGGCGCTCCTCTGTTCACATTTGCCTTGATATTGCCTATCTTGCGCATGGACTACTCAGTTTCTATATTTTGCTTATTTTTTCATAGTTCCACACAACTTCTTCCTGTTTTCTCGATCGATCTGTGTTCAGTTTTTCAAGGCCTATCCACTGTGCCAAATTATAACTAAATTTGAGGGGGGTGCGATGGGGAGGTTCCCTTGTAAGTACCTGGGTGTAAAAATTACGAACAACTTCAGTTGGAAAGACCACATAGATAATATTGTGGGGAAGGCGAGCCAAAGGTTGCGTTTCATTGGCAGGACACTTAGAAGATGCAACAAGTCCACTAAAGAGACAGCTTACACTACACTCGTTCGTCCTCTGTTAGAATATTGCTGCGTGGTGTGGGATCCTTACCAGGTGGGATTGATGGAGGACATCAAATGGGTGCAAAAAAAGGGCAGCTAGTTTTGTATTATCACGTAATAAGGGAGAGAGTGTGGCAGATATGATACGCGAATTGGGATGGAAGTCATTAAAGCAAAGACGTTTTTCGTCACGGCGATATCTATTTACGAAGTTTCAGTCACCAACTTTCTCTTCCGAATGCGAAGATATTTTGTTGAGCCCAACCTACATGGGTAGGAATGATCACCAAAATAAAATAAGAGAAATCAGAACTCGAACAGAAAGGTTTAGGTGTTTGTTTTTCCCGCGCGCTGTTCGGGAGTGGAATGGTAGAGAGATAGTATGATTGTGAATCGATGAACCCTCTGCCAAGCACTTAAATGTGAATTGCAGAGTAGTGATGTAGATGTAGATCCACAATAAGAACTAACTCTTGCTTGTTGTATGTTAGATGGAAGGTAGTTTACACAAATGAGAAACAACATGGAGTTAAAACTGAGCCTTGGGGAACACCATATGCGATTTCTTACCAGTCAGAATAATGTCCAGGAGTACAATGGTTGAATTACTACGTACAGCTTCCTGCATTCTTTTGGTTAGATACTACATTAACCATTGGTTGGCTATGCCATCAATTCCACAAACCTCCAATTTATCTTTATCTAGGAGAATACTGTGATCCAAACAGTCAAATGCCTTAGATACACTATGCGATCAAAAGTATCCAGACATCCCAAAAACATACATTTTTCATATTTGGTGCATTGTGCTGCCACCTATGGCCAGGTACTGCATATCAGTGACCTCATTAATCATTAGACATTGTGAGAAAGCAGAATGGGGCACTCCGTAGAACTCATAAGCTTTGAATGTGGTCAGGTGATTGGGTGTCACTTGTGTCATACGTCTGCACGCGAGATTTCCACACTCCTAAACATCCCTAGGTCCACTGTTTCTGATGTGATACTGAAGTGGAAATGTGAAGGGACACGTACAGCACAAAAGCGTACGGACTGACCTCGTCTGTTAACTGACAGACCGCTGACAGTTGAAGAGGGTCACAAAGTGTAATAGGCAGACATCTACCCAGACCATCACACAAAAATTCCAAACTGCATCATGATCCATTGCAAGTACTATCATAGTTATGCAGGAGGTGACAAAACTTGGATTTCATGGTCGAATGGCTGCTCATAAGCCACACATCATGCCGATAAATGCCAAACAACGCCTCGCTTAGTTAAGGAGAGTAAACATTGGATGATTGAACAGTGGAAAAACATTGTGTGGCACGACGAATCACGGTACACAATGTGGCGATCCGATGGCAGGGTGTGGATATGGCAAATGCCCTGTGAACGTCATCTGGCAATGTGTGTAGTGCCAACAGTAAAATTCAGAGGCAGTGGTGTTATGGTGTGGTCATGTTTTTCATGAAGGAGGCTTGCACCCCTTGTTGTTTTGCATGGCACTATCACAGAACAGGCCTACATTTATGTTTTAAGCACCTTCTTGCTTCCCACTGTTGAAGAGCAATTCGGGGATGGCGATTGCATCTTTCAACACGATCAAGCATCTATTCATAATTCATGGCCTGTGGCGGAGTGATTACATGACAATAACATCCCTGTAATGGACTGGCCTGCATAGAGTCCTGACCTGAACCCTATAGAACACCTTTGAGATGTTTGGGAGCTCCAACTTTGTGCCAGGCCTCACTGACTGACATCGATACCTCTCCTCAATGCAGCACTCCGTGAAGAATGGGCTACCATTCCCCAAGAAACCTTCCAACACCTGATTGAATTTATGCGTGTGAGAGTGGAAGCTGTCATCAAGTCTAAGGTTAGGCCAACGTCATATTGAATTCCAGCATTACAAATGGAGGGTACCACAAACTAGCAGAAAATACCAACTGGCACTGTTTTATTACTTAATGCTTGCAAAAGTTGGTGAGTGAAGAAGTAAATAGCATTCTCAGTACAGAAACTCTTCTGAAATCCAGACTGTGATTTGCTGAGAATATTATTGTTGCTCAGGTGAGATACTGTTCTAGAATATATCACTTTCTCAAAAAATTTGAAAAACAATGCCAGTAGTGAAACAAGTCGGTAGTTATTGGCATCTCTCCTATAACCTTTCTTAAACAGGGCTTTAATAAGGCATATTTATGTCTGTCTGGAAAAATCCTTGAGTTAATGATGTACGATGTATTTCAGATAAGACTGGGCTTATAACACAGGAACAAATCTTCTGTTGGGAGAGTTAATTTGGAGTTGGAACGACTGCTTGGGTCGGGTGCGGGGGCTCATATTGGTGTGGTTCCTGTTGATTATCTCAGTAGGTGGGACTATACCAGGCACGGCCTACATCTCAACAGGAAAGGGAAGGGGAAACTGGCTGGGGTAATAGCAGGAAATTTAAGGGGGGGAGGCACTGCCATGAATGGTAAAATACCAGTGGTTACAGGTGTTGGAGCAGCACCTTTTTTAGGATAGGTAAGACAGAAAGATGTCAAGTTCTACGAGAGGTCAGGATTGAAACAAATCTTCAGTTTAGGAAAGAAATTAAACAGCACAATTCTAGCACATTTGATCACCAATCACAGCTACCAATTATAAATTTTCACCAATCACCAGAAATTTTATCTCCACCAAGTTGTATCTCAGTCCTAGGTAATTGCATTGATGAATGAAAGTCACCCAACCCAGTTGACATAATCTGCCTCTCTGAACACCATGTGACCACTGGTATAGGAACTAGGCCTAAGCACAATGAGAAACTCAGACAGGAGAGTACTGCAAATGTTAGAATAAGGAAAGGTTCTCATAAAAGTATAATTAAAAATAATGTAAGTATATTTCATCAAAATATTGGGAGTTTAAAGAATAAAGTAGATGAGCTTCTGGTTTGTTTAGAAGATTTAGAAGCTGAGAATGAAATAGATATATTATGCCTGTCTGAGCATCACATTGTTACTGATATGGATAAGGTAAATGTAAGTGGATATAAGCTCTCTGCACATGTAATGAGATAAAATATGGAGAAAGGAGGAGTTGCCATATATGTCAAAAGTTATCATTGTGCAAAAAGCATAGAAACAAAAAAGTTTTGTGTAGAGAAACATATAGAAGCATGTGCCTGTGAGCTTAAATTAAATAAAGGCACATTTATAATTGTAACTGTATATAGGTCCCCATCAGGAAATTTTCATCTATTTCTGAAAAATTTGGACTCCTTGTTGTGCTATCTGTCAGTCAGAGGGAAGCAAATTATTATTTGTGGGGACTTCAATGTAGATTCTCTGACAGAGGGTAATAGGAAAAATGACCTTGAAGTATTACTCGGTTCTTTCAATTTGACACTCGTTATTGATTTTCCTACTCGGGTGGTAAAGGATAGCAGCTCACTGATAGATAACTTCTTTATAGACCAAGATAAGTTTAACCAGATAAATGCTCAGCCTGTTGAGAATGGTCTTTCTGATCATGGTGCACAGCTAGTTACAATATATGACATAGCTCCATTCAGCAATACTAAACAGTCCTCCAAAGTAGTACGTTCAGTCAACGATTTAACAATTGCAAATTTCAGGGAAAGCCTACAGCAGTTAGACTGGGATGAGGTGTACCGTGAACCTGATGCCAATTTAAAATATAATTTATTTCATGACATTTTTGTAAATGCATTTGAAAACTGCTTCCCCAAGAAAATAGTTAAATATACTCGTAAGAAACCTTGTAACAAACCATGGCTTACTAAGGGTATAAAAATATCTTGTAACCGGAAAAGGAAAATGTATCTGACAGCAAGAAAGAGTAGTGACCCAGAAACTATCAAAAATTATAAAAACTACTGTGTTATATTAAGAAAAGTTATTAAAAAATCCAGGAGTATGTGTATCATGTCTGAAATCAGCAACTCTGATAATAAAATTAAAACAATTTGGAATATTATTAAAAGAGAAACAGGTCAACCAAGAGCAGAGGAAGACAGTATTACCATCAAATTGAATGAAAGCTTTACGAACAAAAAGTCAGAAGTTGAAAATATTTTTAATAATCATTTTTTAAATGTTGTGGATATAGTAGGATCCAGGTGTTCATTAGAAGATGTTAGGCTGTTAATGGAAGAGGCCATACCTATGCAATTTGATACAATTGAAATCTCACCCACTTCTCCCTCTGAAATTAGGAAAATAATAAACATGCTTAAAAGCAAAAACTCACATGGAATTGATGGCATTTCCAGCAAAATACTAAAAGCTTGTTCTCAACAGATAAGTAAGATTCTCAGCCACCTGTGTAATAGCTCTCTGGAACAGGGCATTTTCCCTGATAGACTGAAATATGCTATTGTTATACCTTTGCATAAAAAGGGGGATAGATCTGATGTCAACAATTACCGTCCAATCTCCCTTCTAACAGCTTTATCCAAAATTTTTGAGAAAGTAATGTATTCAAGAGTAGCTTCACATATCTGTAAAAATGAAGTACTAACAAAATGTCAGTTTGGTTTCCAGAAAGGTTTTTCAACAGAAAATGCCATATATGCTTTCACCAGTCAAATTTTGAATGATCTGAATAACCGAACACCACCCATTGGGATTTTTTGTGATCTCTCAAAGGCTTTTGATTGTGTAAATCATGAAATTCTGCTAGACAAGCTCAAGTATTGTGGCATGAGTGGGACAGTGCACAAATGGTTTAATTCGTACCTAACTGGAAGAGTGCAGAAAGTTGAAATAAGTAGTTCTCGTAACATGCAAAGATCAGCACATTCCTCAAACTGGGGAAGTATCAAGAATGGGGTTCCACAAGGGTCAGTCTTGGGTCCTTTGTTGTTCTTATTATATATTAATGACTTGCCATTCTATATTCATGAAGAGGCTAAGTTAGTTCTCTTTGCTGATGATACAAGTATAGTAATCACACCTGAGAAACAAGAATTAACTGATGAAGTTGTCAATACTGTCTTTCAGAAAATTACTAAGTGGTTCCTTGTAAACAGACTCTCACTGAATTTTGATAAGACACAGTACATACAGTTCCGTACAGTGAATGGTATGACACCATTAATAAATATAGACCTTAATCAGAAGCATATAGCTAAGGTAGAATACTCCAAATTTTTAGGTATGTCCATTGATGAGAGATTAAATTGGAAGAAACACATTGATGATCTGCTGAAACATTTGAGTTCAGCTACTTATGCAATAAGGGTCATTGCAAATTTTGGTGATAAACATCTTAGTAAATTAGCTTACTACGCCTATTTTCACTCATTGCTTTCATATGGCATCATATTTTGGGGTAATTCATCACTGAGGAATAAAGTATTTATTGCACAAAAGCGTGTAATCAGAATAATAGCAGGAGTCCACCCAAGATCATCCTGCAGACAATTATTTAAGGATCTAGGGATATTCACAGTAGCTTCTCAGTATATATACTCTCTTGTGAATTTGTTATTAACAACCAAACCCAATTCAAAAGTAATAGCAGTGTGCATAACTACAATACTAGGAGAAAGGACGATCTTCACTATTCAAGATTAAATCTAACTTTGGCACAGAAAGGGGTGAATTATACTGGCACTAAAGTCTTTGGTCACTTACCAAATAGTATCAAAAGTCTGACAGATAACCAACAAATATTTAAGAAAAAAGTAAAAGAATTTCTGAATGACAACTCCTTCTACTCCATAGAGGAATTTTTAGGTATAAATTAAGAAAAAAAAGAAAAAAAAAACAAAACAAAAATATTAAAAAAATAAAAAAAATAAAAATAAAAAATAAAGAAAAACAAAAAAACAAAAAAATAAAGTTGTTATATTAACTTAAGTATGTTGTTAAATTAACCTAATTATGTCATGTATTGGAAAATTCGACTCGTTCCACATCATTACGAAATATCGTATTCATGATCCATGGAACTAGTATTAATCTAATCTAATCTAATCTAATCTAGTACTTTATTGGAAACACCACCAAACCAGATGAACTTTTTTTTGAGAGTGTGTATAATTTTCTTAATTTCAGAAAGAGAAGTTACTGATACATCCATATTCTTGGAATTTATGAGTGTTGGCTTTTCAACACATTGCTGTGATTTTTCATTTGAACAGTTTGTCCCTATGCTTTCTACAGTATTTAAGAAAGCAGGAGAGCTTCTGTAAAGTTTGGAAGGTAGGAGACGAGATACTGGCAGAAGTAAAGCTGTGAGTACTGGGCGTGAGTCGTGCTTCGGTAGCTCAGATGGTAGAGCACTTGCCCGCGAAAGGCAAAGGTCCCGAGTTCGAGTCTCGGTCGGGTACACAGTTTTAATCTGCCAGGAAGTTTCATATCAGCGCACACTCCGCTGCAGAGTGAAAATCTCATTCTGGATTTAAGAAATAATTGTTAAATATGCTTTCTACCAGTGACTCATCAGTTATGCCCCTTCCATTCAGTTCAATATGGATGCTACATTGAAGTTAAGATAGTACTTGAAATGAGAACCCCTTTAATGAAAATTAGAAGTTTGTACTAGCCTTAAAACAGAATTTTGTGTGTGTGTGTTTATAGTCATAAGACAAATTCAAGAGAATTATGAAAAATCAGTTTGAACATTTGTTTTCATGCACAATCTCTTTAGAAAGAACATTTGTAGCCATTTGCAGCACCTCACAAATTCTGTGGTTGCTTCATCCATAAATGTTATGGTTTCCTACAAAAGATCAAGTTGAAATCGAAAACCCAATATTTTCTCTCACACATATGTTTGGTAGGCCTATACTGATAGCAATCACACATGAAAGGGAGACTCATACCACTGACGTCTGCAAAGAAACATGCTATACATGATGTATAGGTTTTGTAGAAGTACAGTTTAAAAAGATAGGAATACAAAAATTGCTGTGTGCCATCTAACTCAAAACAAAAATTTTGTAAATATATAATGAGAAATGAATTGCACTGTCAGAGATTAAGTGATGTCATAACTCTTCTCACAGACTATTCTTTTATTTTATATGGAGGCTTCTATGGTCAGAATCAATTTCCATGAGTATGAAAACTCTCAGGTTTCTACCCAAGTGGCAGAGCTGGAACACTGGCATTTCAGTGAGAGTCAGACTCCATCATCTTCTGGTGAAGTGTCAAAATACTATGGATGTCCCACCTATTTATATATGAGGGTCGACAGCCTTCTCCCCCTAGCTGTGGGTGCTGGTGTCTTGTTTGGCAGGCAGGCAGGCAGGCAGAGGGGCTGGATATGGGAAGGGTAGAGGCTTCATAGAAATCTCTGCATGGACACTCCTTCATTCCTCATGCTGTCCACTGCTCGGCATGCTCTCAGCTTATTGCTGCTAAAGTGAGATTCCATGTCGAACTAAGTTCACGACGCTAATCCCTATTTCAACAAGATTCTGCACAGATTATCACATCATAGTGATCTGTAAAGTTTCTTGACAACACAGTCAATGGAACTGATGGTTATTCAAACAACTGATTTGAAATGCAATTAACAAAAATAATGAAAAAAAATGCTGAATAATATAAAAATTATACCGGAAGAAAAGAAAGTATTAACTACACTTTTCAAACAATTGTCAAGTGAAACTTCCTGAAAGTTTTAACATCTGTGTGCCAGACCAGGTCTCAAATCTGGGACCTTTGCCTTTCTCAGGCAAATATTCTATCAACTAAGCCGACTGAGCACACCTCACAACCCACCCTCACATCTTTTTTTCTGCCAGTACCCCCTCTTTTATCTTTCAAACTTCAAGAAAGTTCTCCTGCGTACCTCGCTGTGATGGCATGTCATGAGTCATGCTTAGATAGTTCAGACAGTAGAGCACTTGCTCGTGAGAAACAAAAGGTTCCAGGTTTGAGTCCCAGTGGCAAGGCACTTAGTTTTAATCTACCAGAAAATTTCAAATCAGTGTGCATACTTTGCTGCAGAATTAAAATGCATTCGGGGAAAAAATCCTCCAGGCTGTGGTTAAGCCATGTGTCTGTAATATCCTTTCTTCCAGGTATGTTAGTTCCACGAGGCATATAGAACTTCTGTGAAGTCTGGAAGGTAGGAGATTAGGTACTAGCAGATGTAAAACTGTGAGAGTAGGTTGTGAGTCGTGCTTAGATAGCTCAGTCGGTACAGCACTTGCCCAGTAGCCCTAAAGGAAAAGGTCTCAAGTTCAAGTCCCAGTCCAGCACAGTCTTAATATGGGAATAAGTTTCAAATCTGTGCACATTCCACTACAGAGCGAAAATTCATTCTGGAAATTATCAAGTGCCTCTCTGCAAATGGATTAACCTTTAAATTTGGAAAAAAGCATATTTAGCTTTGTCCTACAAATAGAATAGTGCCAACTATTAATGTACTACTTGAACAGGAGGCAGTAATAAACAGCGTGCAATGCTACAAATTTTTGGGCAAACATAATGATGAAAACTAGAACTGAGAGAAATTATACTACTGAGCTTCTCAAGTAACTAGGTTCAGCTGCTTTTACTCTTCATATAGCTGCATAATTTTCTGGGGTTATTCATCAAACTTATCACTTAGAAAAAAAGGTACTAACTGTACAAAAGTGAGCTGTGAGAGTTATACATGGTAGAAATCTCTTCTAAAAGTTAGGTATTTTAACAACTTCTTCACAAAATGCACATTCAATATACTCAAATACACTTGGAAGGAATTGTCACAGCCACAGCTACAACACTAGATGAAAACTGATCTACTACAGCCCATTAAGGCTGTCAGTGGCTCAGAAAGGACTTTAACATGTAGCCACAGAAGCCTTTCATCATTTTAACAACATAAAATGTCTAACCCTTCAGAATAATAATTTTAAAGCCTGGTCTAAAATATCTTTTTCTGGATTACTCCTATTTCACTGCTGAATTTTTAATTAATAATGGATAGTGCAGGAAAGGAAGAAGGAGAAAAAACTATATTTATGTGTATCACTAGTTGCACGAATAGTACTGAATACCAATATTTTCTTTCTTATACAGAGGAAGCCAATGCATTATTTATTGATCTGTGAATGGCCAGCATGCAGTCTTTTTCCCATAAAAATTATGCATAAGTACTCTGCAAATTGAACTATCTGACAACATTTTATAAAAATCAGCCAAATGATGTAGACCATGTAACTACAGTAACAGAAATCTACTGCAATGGAATCATACTCAGGACTGAGGTTAAAATCCAGCCAGGAGCCCATATTTGGGTTTCTGTGGTTTCCCCCAATCATTTCATGTAACTGCTACGACAGTTTCTTAAACAAAGTCATTGTCAATTTTCTACCTCTTCCTTTCCCAATGTGAGCTTGTGCTCTATTTTTACAATGTCTTCACAGATAGAATGTTAATTCTTGTGCTATAGTACAATTCCTTTCCCCTTAAAATCCTGGATGGCCTGGATGGCATATGCTCATTCAGTGTACTTAAAACACCACATCTGAACTTGAATGTTAGGAACTGCTCCTGTCAGTAATCTGGAATATCCTGTTGGTCAGATTCTTTTAATCAAACAAGCATTCTATTCCTTCTTAATAGCAGTCAGCTGTGCATGACCTCCTATTGTGGTCCATCTTGTGTGGGTTATCAAACTACCTGTTTGAGATAGTTTTCTGATAAGATGCAAAGAAGAATCGTTAGTAAAAACAAAGTTATTTCAGCTAAAAGTTTAGAGACTGACAGGGCAGTAATTTATGGTGTCATGGGCATGACACTTTTATTCATCTGCAAGAGTCTCTGTGAATCAGTCTGCTAGTATAGCTGACAAAGAAAGAAAACAATCTATGTCTATACTCTAGTTCTAGTAGTAGTAGTAGTAGTAGTAGTAAACTCTGAAAACCACTGAACCGTGCAACAAAGGGTACTTCCAATTATACCAACATTAGGGTGTCTTCCCATTCCATTTTCACACAAAATGCCAAATGAATGACTGTTTAAATGCTTCTGTGCATACTGTAATTATTCCATTTTTTACAGAAAAGACACCTTGACTCATCAAGTTAGTAAAAGATAGCCTATGCAATGTAGGTTACAGAAGGAATTGGTACAAAATGATTACCATTTGTCTAGGATATCATTCTACAAAAAAATCATTTGACTCAGATTTGAGAAAATCTGCACAGTTAACACGTGAAAAGTGGTTCACTTTGATTGTATCAGCAGAATAGAAAATTCAAAACGGGCATGGTGACTACATTCCCAACAGTTTTAATAAACAAGTAATCATTCTTTGATGCCAAATAAAATAAAAATAGTATCTTCTACATTATAGGGAAAGCTTTAGAAATTACTACCTTGTGGTTTGAGAAAGGGAGATTTGGGTTTAATGTTTTGACAACATTGTGGTCATTTGTGACAGAACACGAGTTCACATTAAGGAAGGGAATCAAGTATGCCTTTTTCAAAGAATTGTATAATGCAGGGATAGTCAACCTTTTTTTTACCCACTGCCCACTTTTACATTCTATAATATTAAAGTTTTTTAACCACCGATCAGTTCCACAGTAATTGCATATAAAGTAGGAGAGTAACTTTAGTTTATAAAATTTATAAAGCTGAGTTTCAGCAAGTTAAGCACGTAATATGCAAACCGAATGAAAATGTTTTAGAAACCACTGCTGCCTACCATGTAACCTGGAATGCCCACTACTGAGAGCTAGGGACCAAGTTAACGACCACTGGCCTAATGTCATTTGTGGAAGCCACGAATTCTGGTAGAATATATATCTATTAGCAAACGTAATCTTAACACTTTTCACTTTGAGTGTGACATTTTACTCTCTGCATTGGCTGTAACAGAACCCTGGAAAATAATGGATGAAAAGGTATAGATGGAACATTAGATTGAGTCTATATCAACTCATCAATCTGATGTCATTAGTAACAAGTTAAGATTGGACAAGAATGTGGGTGTAATTTGTTTGCGGCACTGTTAAAAAAATCCTTGAATTCACAGCAAATAATCCTATTGAACCACAGATAATCTGAATTTGGATGCTTGACACACTGTTGGTGCCCAGTCTTCCTGGTTTGGAGCCCAGTGTATTAATCATTGTGCCACTTCGCTTGGTGGATGTCTCAGATGTCCGAAAAATCGCCAGAGAACGACCATACTGATTAAATACCAGCATGCTGGAAAGAAGTGAATATTCGATTCCATATCATTCAGTCAGTTGACAGTTCGTTTCATTGTTAACAGATGGCAACAAGAAGTTACACCTGGGAATCACAAGGGTTTAAAGGCACGTATTTCCACGATGCAAACCAGTTCACCATAGAGAGAACTACGGATATGACAAAAACATCGTTCCTTTTGAGTATTAAATTCTGAACTAGAGGTGCGCCAGAATGTCAGAAGTTAACACTACTCGTACACGTATATTTACGAGCCGCAATATACCTTTAAACGTGCCACAATTTTTGATTCGATTATGAAGGGGAAGTCATAGTTATTTGTCTTCATTTCCTCTGTCATTCAATTACATTTTCAGGTGTCTTATCTTATGATTAAACATTTGCAACAGATGCACATCTGTACACAACAAAGCATGAAACATGTATGTTTCAAGTACTCTTAATATTTACTTATGTCACTGTCATGACAGATGAATGTTTTGTAAGCTAACAGTAGTTTTTCCCAAAAAACTATGCAATATTCGGCAATGGAAGCTGCTTTATGGAAAAGAAAACAACATTTAATGAGCACAGATCTGAAAATTGCAGAACTTTTTATCAGTAATCAACTGCTAGCATCATTTGCAAGCGTTTACTCACATTTAAACTTGAAACACACCTACTGCTTACATAGATACACAACCCACATGTTGTCCCCGTCAGACGTAAAAAAATCGCTGGTGTTCCGATTAGTCGATATTCGTAACATTTCAGCGAAAGAAACTATTGTTATAAGCAACAACAAATGACAAAAAACCTAAATGATTTATTTTAAAGGCGCACTGAACGAGAAATATACTTGTTTTGAAAGTTTTCAGAATCACAAAATTCTTAATCACGAATTTATAAGAGAATCCGAAACAACAAGTGAAGGAGACGAAACAGGCAGGAAGCGGAACTCTTTACGGTGTTTTATTATGCCTCTGAATTGTACGCAAACGACATTTAACAATGACTATTTTGACCATTTTCATCATTTTGAGGGGTTTACGAATGGGTATAGACGTCTTTTCTTTCGTCTTGAAGGCTATGATTTTTTTTTTTTTAGTACGGTATACGATAAAATGTCGTGGCCTGTTCATTCATTCACATCTGAGTAAAAACTACATGTTTTGTTTCACAGAGCAAATAATTGTCATTCAGAATCATTTATAGATGTAAATATTACGTTTCATTTATGTTTAAAAATATCACGAAGCCATGTTGCACAGGGAAGCTTGGTGGAAACGGGGCAACTATGTGAACCATTAATTTTATTTCCGGGATTGAAAAATAAAGTAGATGATCTCCTGGTTTGTTTAGATGACATTGAATCTGATAATGTAATAGATACACTATGCCTGTCTGAGCATCACATTGTGTCTGATATGGAAAAGGTAAATATCAGTGGTTATAAACTAGCTGCACATATGAATAGAGAGAATAAGGTGAGAGGAGGAGTTGCCATATATGTCAAAAGTTATCACTGTGTAATAAGCTTAGATACAAGTTTTGTCTAGAGCAACATATAGAAGCATGTGCCTGTCAACTTAAACTGAAGGAGGGCTCTTTTATAATTGTAACAGTATATAGGTCCCCTTCAGGAAACTTTCATTTATTCCTGGAAAACTTTAATGCCTTATTGTGCTATCTGTCAGATAGGGGAAAGCGAATTACTATTTGTGGAGACTTCAATGTTGATTCACTGAAAGAGTGTAATAGGAAGAATGACCTTGACGTCTTGCTCAGGTCTTTCAATTTGACATCTGTCATTGATTTTCCTACTCGGGTAGTAAAGGACAGCAGCACATTGATAGATAACACTTTTATAGACCAATAAGTTTAAAAACATAAATTCTGGTCCTGTTGAGAATGGCCTTTCTGATCATGGTACTCAGCTAGTTACAGTATATGACGTAGCTCCATTCAGTAATTCAAAACTACCCTCCAAAGTTGTGCATTCAATTAATGACTCAACAATTAGAAATTTCAGAGAAAATCTTCAGCAGTTATATTGGGATGAGGTGTACAAGGAACTCCATGCTAATTTAAAATATAACTTATTTCATGATACACTTGTAAGAGAATTTGGGAACTGTTTCCCCAAGAAAGTAGTTAAATCTAATTATAAGAAACCATGCAAAAAACCTTGGCTTACTAAGGGAATAAAAATATCTTGTAACCACAAAATGGAACTGTACCTAACAACAAGGAAGAGTAATGACCCAGAAACAGCCAAATATTATAAAAACTACTGTGCTACATTAAGGAAGGTTTTTAAAAAGTCCAGAAGCATGTGCATCATGTCTGAGAGTAATACCTCTGATAACAAAATCAAAACAATTTGGAGTATTATTACAAGGGAGACAGGGCAACCAAGAGTACAGGATGACAGCATTACCATCAAAGTGAATGGAAACTTGACAAACAACAAGCCTGAAGTTGAAAACATTTTGGATAATCATTTTTTAAATGTTGTAGAGAAAATAGGATCTAAATGTTCATTAGAAGAAGCAACGCAGTTAATGGAAGAGGCCTTACCCACACCAACTGATACAATTGAAATTCCACCCACCTCTCCTTCTGAAATTAGGAAGATAATAAACTCTCTCAAGAATAAAAGCTCACATGGAATTGATGGCATTTCCAGCAGGATGATAAAAGCTTGTTCCCAAGAGATAAGTGGGATTCTTAGCCACATATGTAATAGCTCTCTGAAGCAGGGTATTTTCCCAGATAGACTGAAGTATGCCATTGGTAAAACGCTGCATAAAAAAGTGGATATGTCTGATGTCAACAACTACTGCCCAATCTCTCTTCTGACTGCCTTATCCAAAATTCTTGAAAAAGTATTTAATTGTAGAGTACCTTCACACCTTTGTAAAAATAAAGTTTTAACAAAATGTCAGTTTGGTTTCCAGAAAGGTTTTTCAACAGAAAATGCTATATATACTTTCACTAATGAAATATTAAATGCTCTGAGTAACCGGAAGTCACCCGTTGGTATTTTTTGTGATCTCTCAAAGGCTTTTGATTGTGTAAATGATAGAATACTTCTAGATAAACTGAAGTACTGTGGTATGAATGGGACAGCGTTCAAATGGTTTAAATCATACCTAACTGGAAGAGTGCAGAAAGTTGAAATAAGCAGTTCACATAATATGCAAAAAAACTGGTGATTTCTCAAACTGGGAAACAATCAAGAATGGGGTGCCGCAAGGTTCGGACTTAGGTCCACTGCTGTTCTGAATATATATTAATGACTTGCCATTCTATATTCACGAAGATGCAAAGCTGGTACTTTTTGCCGATGATACAAGTACGGCTATCACAATCAACAGACAAGAATTAACTGGTGAAATTGTAAACAATGTTTTTCAGAAAATCATTAAATTCGTCTCTGCAAATGGGCTCTCATTAAACTTTGACAAAACATGGTACATACAGTTCCACACAGTAAATGGAATGACACTATTAATAAATATAGACTTTGATCAGAAATCGGTAGCTAAGGTAGAATATTCAAAATTTCTAGGTGTATGCATTGATGAGGGGTTGAACTGGAAAAAACACACTGAAGATCTGCCGAAATGTTTGAGTTCAGCTACTTATGCAATTTGGGTCATTGCAAATTTTAGCGCTATACATCTCAGTAAATTAGCTTACCATGCCTATTTTCATTCTCTGCTTTTGTATGGCATCATATTCTGGGGTAACTTATTATTGAGTAAAATAGTGTTCATTGCACAAAAGCGTGTACTCAGAATAATTGCTGGAGCTCATCCAATATCATCCTGCAGATACTTATTTAAAGAGCTAGAGATCTTCACTGTAGCATCACTATATATATATATATACATATATATATATATATATATATATATATATATATTTATATTTATATTTATACACTTATGAAATTTGTTATTAACAATCTGAACGAATTCAAAAGTAATAGCATGGCTACACATAATTTACCCCATTCTGAGCCAAAGTTAGATTTAACCTTGAGGTTAAATCTAACTTTGGCTGAGAAGGGGGTAAATTATGCTACTACAAAAGTTTTTGGTCACTTACCTAATAGCATCTGGCAAATAGCCATATAGCATTTAAAAGGAAATTAAAAGAATTTCTTAATGACAACTCCCTCTATTCATTAGATGAATTTTTGGATATAGTAAGTGGGTAATTTCCCCAACCCCCACAAAAAAAATTAAAAATATTAAGTGTCATGTAATATTTTGTGTAATGTAATATCTTGTATAGACACCTTTTATTAACCTGACACGTTCCACATCATTATGAAGTGTTGTATTCATGATCTATGGACCAAGTACTAATCTAATTTAATCTCTTGTGATTTTTACAATTTTGATGTACACTCCTGGAAATTGAAATAAGAACACCGTGAATTCATTGTCCCAGGAAGGGGAAATTTTATTGACACATTCCTGGGGTCAGATACATCACATGATCACACTGACAGAACCACAGGCACATAGACACAGGCAACAGAGCATGCACAATGTCGGCACTAGTACAGTGTATATCCACCTTTCGCAGCAATGCAGGCTGCTATTCTCCCATGGAGACGATCGTAGAGATGCTGGATGTAGTCCTGTGGAACGGCTTGCCATGCCATTTCCACCTGGCGCCTCAGTTGGACCGGCGTTCGTGCTGGACGTGCAGACCGCGTGAGACGACGCTTCATCCAGTCCCAAACATGCTCAATGGGGGACAGATCCGGAGATCTTGCTGGCCAGGGTAGTTGACTTACACCTTCTAGAGCACGTTGGGTGGCACGGGATACATGCGGACGTGCATTGTCCTGTTGGAACAGCCAGTTCCCGTGCCGGTCTAGGAATGGTAGAACGATGGGTTCGATGACGGTTTGGATGTACCGTGCACTATTCAGTGTCCCCTCGACGATCACCAGTGGTGTACGGCCAGTGTAGGAGATCGCTCCCCACACCATGATGCCGGGTGTTGGCCCTGTGTGCCTTGGTCGTATGCAGTCCTGATTGTGGCGCTCACCTGCACGGCGCCGAACACGCATACGACCATCATTGGCACCAAGGCAGATGCGACTCTCATCGCTGAAGACGACACGTCTCCATTCGTCCCTCCATTCACGCCTGTCGCGACACCACTGGAGGAGGGCTGCACGATGTTGGGGCGTGAGCGGAAGACGGCCTAACGGTGTGCGGGACCGTAGCCCAGCTTCATGGAGACGGTTGCGAATGGTCCTCGCCGATACCCCAGGAGCAACAGTGTCCCTAATTTGCTGGGAAGTGGCGGTGTGGTCCCCTACGGCACTGCGTAGGATCCTACGGTCTTGGCGTGCATCCGTGCGTCGCTGCGGTCCGGTCCCAGGTCGACGGGCACGTGCACCTTCCGCCGACCACTGGCGACAACATCGATGTACTGTGGAGACCTCACGCCCCACGTGTTGAGCAATTCGGCGGTACGTCCACCCGGCCTCCCGCATGCCCACTATATGCCCTCGCTCAAAGTCCGTCAACTGCACATACGGTTCACGTCCACGCTGTCGCGGCATGCTACCAGTGTTAAAGACTGCGATGGAGCTCCGTATGCCACGGCAAACTGGCTGACACTGACGGCGGTGGTGCACAAATGCTGCGCAGCCAGCGCCATTCGACGGCCAACACCGCGGTTCCTGGTGTGTCCGCTGTGCCGTGGGTGTGATCATTGCTTGTACAGCCCTCTCGCAGGGTCCGGAGCAAGTATGGTGGGTCTGACACACCGGTGTCAATGTGTTCTTTTTTCCATTTCCAGGAGTGTACTTGTTCTCAGATCGTACGTTTTTCTTTTCGTTTTACATGTTGTTAAAAAACCTGAGGCCCATTAGGACCAGGCTGAGAGTCCTTAGGTATCTACAATGATATTATTTTGCACCTTGCTATATCTGTAGTGTTTAGTGAGGAAATGAACAGTGAAAAACCAGCTGCAAGGGTTAATATTCCGCTTAGAACCACTGAAAATTCAGTGCCTTCATTCAATGACACATCATCATCAGATTGCCTCCAGCAATGATAACCAAACGAGATTCTCAAGCAAGTCTTTGTCGATTCTATTTTCACCTGGAAAACTGACAAAGATAACAATTTTTAATTCTCATATATGGCTAACGAATATTTACTCAATTTCCAAAATACAGTAGATATAATCAACACTACTTGGGTTGAAATCTCGTGAAAATTTCCTTTTGCTGATGAAAATTTTATAATTTTCTTTTAAATTGGAATATTGAATAAAATAGAATCTTTATTTGCCTTTCGCTATGTTTTCATACAGTTGGCTTCGTAAGTGTGTTCCATACAAAAAACCATAAATATAATTACATGACTATGCATGTGCAGTATAAGTAGATATGTACACTAAAATAATAGTGATAACACAATAGTCATACATTTGGTAGTACTATACAATGTTAATAATAATAATAATAATAATGATGATGATAATAGTAGTAATAGTAGCAGTAGTAATAATAGTAGCTGTAGTAATAATACATCATATTATTCATGTTGTGTCTAGACAAGACAGCCTAGACACAATGAGAGGTAGCCAAAAGGCACGCGCTTAAACTCACGCAGGCTGGCGTGAGGTCTGAAACAGGATACGTAATGAATGCTATAAAGAAAAGTATGTCTGGAATACTTAACTTTAATCCATAATTGTAGAACATCGCTCTTGATGATACATGCTTCATAATATTAATTAGCAATTGAATACGGCGCCTTGCTAGGTCATAGCAAATGTAGCTGAAGGCTAGGCTAACTATCGTCTCGGCAATTGAGAGCCTAATTGTCAGTGATCCCCTTCTGGCAAAGTCGTCTGTACAACTGGGGCGAGTGCTAGTACGTCTCTCTAGACCTGTCGTGTGGTGGCGCTCGGTCTGCGATCACTGACAGTGGCGACACGCGGGTCCGACGTATACTACCGGACCGCGGCCGATTTAAAAGCTACCACCTAGCAAGTGTGGTGTCTGGCGGTGACATCACATTCCTCCCCCGCAAATCGGCGAACGGTTGTGTTATAAGGCTTCTGCCCGCCGTGGGGAGGACGTATGCGACGAGGTGGGGAGCCTAACAATAGGCGAGGCTGTGCCACCCGCACCCTGCCATTCGGTCCGAGGGGAGCTAGGAAACGCCTGAAAACCTAGTCCAGGGTGCATGCCAACATGCGGTGTATGCGCCCGTAAAGAGACAGGAGGGGCCGAAGATTCGACCTCCATCGCGTCGGGGTACCAGACGTGCGAAGACGACATCTGGTCCAGAGCGGGCAAGAGTTCCACGTCGGAGGACAGCTGGTCATGGGAAGCGATCGGCTGCGCGTGACCCAGGGAGGCTCCTGGCGGGTGCAGCGAAGCGTCCACTGCACCGGCGGGAGAACAGGCGGCGGCGGCGGCGGTGGCGGCGCGTCGCCATGGGGCAAAATGGAAGGCAGCGTCGGTAACACCTGGGGATGAGGCGAGCCAGTAGATGGGTACCCAGGGCGCTGACCGGACGGCACCGTCGCTGAAAGCAGACGGGGAGCGGCAGAACCCATGCGACGACAGAGGCGCAGCTGATTGAGATGCCGACGCACCTCACCAGTGGCCCCCAAAACCTGATACATAGTGCGGCCGAGGCAGCGAAGAATGCGCTTTGCGAGCCAACGCCGTGAACCTCGATAGTTGCGATAGAATACAACGTCGCCTGGAGCAAAAGCAGGAGTCTGCCGCTGCACAGGAACCTGATGCGGCGGATGTAGCAAAGACATCAAGGTTCGATGAGGACGACCGTGGAGCAACTCAGCCGGCGAGCGACCATCTCGGGGCTGAGAGCGATACGAAGACAAAAAGAGCAACAACGCGTCCTCCCGAGAATGCGACTCTTTCAACTTCAACATCTGTGACTTGAAAGTCCGGACCAATCGTTCAGCGCCACGGTTTGACTGAGGCGAAAACGGCGCAGATGTCAGATGTTGAATACCATTGGCCTTGCAGAATGACAGGAATTCTGCGGACATGAATTGTGGGCCATTGTCGGAAACAATAGTCTGTGGAAGACCTTCAATGCAAAAGATAGCGGATAACGCTTGGATGGTGGCAGATGACGTCGTGGAAGACATCCGGACAACAAAAGGAAAATTACTGAATGAATCCACCACAACCAACCATCGAGCATTCCATAATGGACCAGCAAAATCGATGTATATGCGTTGCCAAGGGGAAGTGGCTTTCGGCCATGCAAAGAATTTCCGCGGTGGTGCGGATTGTTCTTCGGCACACGCCGTCCAAGAAGAGCACATATTCGTAATTGCAGCATCGATTCCAAACCAAGTACAGTGCTGACGAGCAAGTTGTTTCGTTTGCACTATACCCCAATGTCCTTGGTGGAGAAGCCGTAAGACAGAGGACTGTAACGAACGTGGGACCACGACCCGAGACTTATCATTATCAGAACGCAACAACAACACACCACGTCGAACAAAAAGTCTCTCCTTGTGAGCAAAAAATCGGGCAACCAACGGATCCTCTATCCGTGACTTTGACAAGGGCCATTGTGTAGCAACAAATCGCAAAACGGTAGCAAGGACAGGGTCAGCAGCTGTGACTGTAGCTACACGACGAAAATCAATCGGAAACGATTCGACCACGTCATCGGTTTCCGAATCAATGAACATGCAAGCAAGTTCGGAGGAATCGAATGCTCTATCCTCAGCACAGGCAAACGGGACAACGCATCAGCGTTTCCGTGCTTAGCAGTGGACCGATACAAGATATCGTAGCAGTACTGCGAGAGGAAAATAGACCAGCGAATGAATTTCTGCGCTGTATGTGGAGGTACAGGCTTGTTCGGATGAAAAAGTGACGTCAATGGTTTGTGGTCTGTGATGATGGTAAAGTGACGACCATACAAGAAATCATGGAACTTAGTAACACCAAAGACGAGAGCCAAAGCTTCTTTCTCGATCTGTGAATAATTTCATTGCCCAGACGAGAGCAATTTGGACGCAAAGGCAATAGGGCGATCATGCGATCCATCTTTGTGCGCAAGCACAGCACCGATCCCGAAATCCGATGCATCTACCATCAACAAAAGGGGTTTCTGGGGATCGAATGGCGTAAGGCAAGTATGTGAAAGCAACGCCGATTTCAACTGGCGAAAGGCGCGTTCGCATTCCGTCGTCCAGACAAATGGAATACCTTTACGGCGTAAGCGATGAAGCGGAACTGAAATGGAAGAGGCATGTGGAACAAATTTATTATAATAATTAATTTTTCCCAACACACTCTGCAGCTGCTTCAAATTCTGCGGGAAAGGCAAGTCTTGTAGGGCACGGATGTGCTCTGGACTCGGATGTATGCCTTGGGCATTGGTTACATGTCCCAAATATGGTAAGTCACGAGCAAAAAACACACATTTGTCCTTCCGCAAGCGAAGACCATTTTGTCGCAAGACCTGAAATAATGCTCTGAGATTGGCGAAATGTTCTTCTTCTGTCTTTCCGGAGATCACAATATTGTCCAGATAGTTTGCTGCAGTAGGGACTGAGGCACAAACAGTTTGTAGATATTGCTGAAACAATGCAGGGGCGGATGTACACCCAAGTGGCAGTCTTTTGAACTGGTACAAACCAAGATGCGTGTTAACCACCAAGACACGCTGGGATTCGTCGTCCACTGGTATTTGCAAGTATGCATCTGCTAGGTCCAACTTCGAAAAATATTTACCCGGGCACAGTTTGTCAAAAAGATCTTCCAGGCGGGGTAAAGGAAAAGTTGCAATCACTAGTTGTGGATTCACTGTAGCTTTGAAGTCCACACAAAGTCTCAATTTTCCGGAAGGTTTTGGCAAAATTACTAAGGGTGATGCCCAGAGAAAAGCCTGCACACGTTCAATCACACCTTGTGATTCTAAATCGTTTAATGTTCTTGTGACCTCATCACGCAATGCGTGAGGAACATTGCGCGCTCGGAAAAATTTCGGTTGCCCGTTTACTTTCAGTTCCAAGTGTGCTTTATAGTTCTTAGCGCAACCTAGGCCCGGTGCAAAAATGTCTGCAAATTCTTCACACAGACGAGAAACACTGTCTGAAGGCACACTCTCGTTCACTGATAGGACCTGATTTACTATAGACAAGTTAAACAACTGAAATAAATCTAAACCAAACAAGTTCACAGCCAAAGAAGAACGAAGGACGTAAAAAGACACAAGTTTTGTTTGTCCCTTGTATGTTGCAAGAAGGCTGCACTGTCCTAACACTGGGATATGCTGTCCTGAATAACTATTTAACTTAACATTTGCGGCACGCAAGGGAGGTGTGCCCAGTTGTTTGTACGTGTCTTTATTGAGCAATGAAACTGCAGCTCCGGTATCGAGCTGGAATGGGATCACGTGGCCAAGAATGTCCAAGTCTACAAAAAGTTTATTGTCCTGCTGACGACAAGAGCGACGGTCTCGTGCAATGTGAACAGACACTGGTACAGAATCACTTGCTAATGGACGTGATTTCCGGCGACGTCGACGCACACTTTTTGTGGGACGCACACAGTCACGTTTAGAGAGAGTAGCACTGGGCGGAGTGGAATTAACTACATGAATGTCCATGGGCGAAGGTTCACGAGCCTGAGTATTTTTGGTTCGATTCCGATTCCGGCGTGAAGCAAAGGGCCTGGAATCGTTGTGAATGTCCGATCTGAGCTTTTTCTGGCAAAAACTCTAAACATGTCCTTTTTTATTACAGAAAAAGCAAATAGCTTGGCGTGACGGGCAATTCTCACGCGAATGTCTGGTTGCACACCGCGGGCATGATTGTAGCACTGCATTTGCTTGCTGCCGCGGGACACGTGGTTGAGAGCTTGGCGGCAGCTGCGCGGACGAGCGCGAGGGCTGTTTACAGTTCCGTGCAGCTCGCCCGGCGGCCGGTTAATGCGACACACGGCTGGCGAAGTTTCAAATGATTCCTGAGCAAAGTCAAGTGTGTCTTGCCTATCCAATATGTATATCACTTGTTGAAGGGAGGGATTGACTAGTTTCAAAATCTGTTCCCTTATACGAACATCAGTAACGTTCTGTGCAATTGCATCATGCACCATAGTATCTGAATAAGGGAGTCCACATTCACACGCAAAAGCACAATCCCTAGTAAGGCCTTGCAAAGTTGCAACCCACTCCCGATTAGTTTGACCAGCCGTACGTTTTGTATGAAAGAACGTATACCGTTTTGCAACTACATTGACTGATTCCTTGAAATATGCATCCAATGCAGACAAAATTTCTTCGTAGGACGGAGTTGCTACGTCGCGGCGGGGAAACAATTTCACTATCACACGGTACGTCTGGACGCCGACACATGAAAATAAGTGAGGCTGCCGCTCATTACCTCGAATTCTGTAGGCGGCGATTTGGAATCCAAATTGGCGTGACCACTCCGTCCAGCTTTCCATTGCCGCATCAAATTGACAAAAAGGTGGTGCAACTGCGCGTTGTGGCTGCGGTAGAGGTGAAGCGGCGGCGGCCGCATCGTTTTGCATTGCACGTTGAGCCTGGACGAGCTGTCCAAGGGCATCCAATAAGGCCTGCGTCTGCTGATTCTGCAAGCGATAAAATTCGGACAGTACATCTGGAGATTGTGGCGAAGCCATGACACAAGTAAATTAGTTATATATAAAGGAGACCGTTTGTATCCGAGTCGCCAAATATGTTGTGTCTAGGCAAGACAGCCTAGACACAATGAGAGGTAGCCAAAAGGCACGCGCTTAAACTCATGCAGGCTGGCGTGAGGTCTGAAACAGGATACGGAATGAATGCTATAAAGAAAAGTACGTAGCTTCTGGAATACTTAACTTTAATCCATAATTGTAGAACATCGCTCTTGATGATACATGCTTCATAATATTAATTAGCAATTGAATACGGCGCCTTGCTAGGTCGTAGCAAATGTAGCTGAAGGCTAGGCTAACTATCGTCTCGGCAATTGAGAGCGTAATTGTCAGTGATCCCCTTCTGGCAAGGTCGTCTGTACAACTGGGGCGAGTGCTAGTACGTCTCTCTAGACCTGCCGTGTGGTGGCGCTCGGTCTGCTATCACTGTCAGTGGCGACACGCGGGTCCGACGTATACTACCGGACCGCGGCCGATTTAAAAGCTACCACCTAGCAAGTGTGGTGTCTGGCGGTGACACCACAAATCATATGTATAATAGTTTCATTTATGTTTTAACTTAAATACCATGTAGGAAATAGTGTAAATGGATTTCACTACTGTCACGTACATATAGGCATCTACTGCTTCATAATGTAATTGTCAGCTGCTTATTGCATATCTCCTGGGTGCCACTGTTTACAAACTCATTGGTTCACAAGTATGGCATACATTTGTACCACACTTCTTCATTGGTATATGGGTCACTGTCTTTGAGATTTTCTTATAGAATTTCAAACACAACTACTTTTGGGTCTTATGTGTTAATGTCGGTCTTGAGTTCAGAAGAGCCAGGTAACTGTTATTTCGAGTATTATGGACATGGACTTGGGAGCTTAAGTTTGTTACATTTTCTTTAGTATATACTAAACAGTTATGAATAATCAGTCTAGGGAGTGTCATTATCCTGATCTCTTTACAGTGATTTTTGCATCTTTGTCTTGGTGCTAAGCCTAATGTACATATAACTGGTTTCTTTTGCTACATCAACATGGTACTTGAACCCACTTAGTTATGGAAGAGTAGTAGTCTATACTGCAGTTGTACTGAAAGAAAACAAAGTATGCAGAAATTAATAAATTTTTACTAATAATGTGTCTCAGTTTGTGCAGTAGGAAGAGAGTATGAGCAAGTTTGCCATATAGATAATTTATGTGCTTATTCCAAGTAAGTTTTTGATCTAAATGCAATCTCAGTAATTTGACGTTTTTTTATCTTGTTTTAATGTCTTTAGGGGCTGGTTGTACAATCTCGGGATAAATCCAGGGATAGCTAACCGAGGAATAGGCTAGCCATGGGTTAACTTGAAGCGCGGGTTGTACGACATCATTTTATTTCCCAGTTAGCTATTCCTGGAATAGCGTTCATGTCCAGTTATGTTGGCGACAACTGAAGAGCACTCTGGGTATTTTCGCGTATGTCGTTTCATATTTACTTAGTTGTCATCTGCCAAAACAGGCTGTCAAATATGATTGACAAGCGTTACAGATCGCATATCTATTTGCTTGTGGATATTTTGAGGCTGGGAGATATTGCAAATGAGTTCAAGTGTGTAGGAGAAAGCACAAAAACTGCTGCACTCTCATTCAATGAAAATGTTAGTGCAAAACATTACACTAAATTGGTAGGGTACTTATTTCTGTAAGAATATAAGGATCTATCCTGAGACTAGTTAAAGGATCAGGTGTTTTTGTTTGACCAGTAAGCGATCTTAATAGATTTCTAAATAAAGTAGAGAAAAAAATATGCAGCAGTTTCAATTCACAAACAACTTCACATAGATTGGCAGAGCACCTACAACAGATGTAAGATATTTTTGTGCATGTGGTAAAGAAAGAAACATGTAAATATTATGCTCAGAAAAAGTAGCAGAGGCTGCAGATTGGTGGCATCGCATATGTGGAGTGTAAGTTTCAAATTGCGTGCAATGAAATACACAATTTCATAAAGTTGTCAACTGAAGGATGCTACTGTAAGTTTGATTCAGATGTAACATTTCTATGAATAATAGTATGCCTTCAAATGTAGTTGTATGGTAGATGGTGAATTATAAGTAGGTGTATAAAATAGAAGCAACTGTGAAATGTGGTCTGCTTTGTGAAATAGTTGGTCAAATCAGTCTCTATAAGAAACTGTGACAACACAGCCAACATGGTGATTGATTAGACTGAAAATTCTGAGAGGTGTTACTGGCTAGCTTGCTGCTGTATAAACATCTTAGAATCATTGATCCATTACAGCAGCAATGGGTGTTCTGCAGAAAATACCAGTGCTGAATTATTGAACACTATTTCTGCATCCATTTCTGCAGTTCTTGAGCATATATAAATCCAGTCCTGTTTCTATGATGTGCTGATCGTTAATTGCATTGAGGGTATGTATGAAGAATAAGATTTCAAGATTAACTATAAGCAACCATTATCTTTTTTATAATCCTAGAGTAGAAATGTACCTATGGCACATGTCAAACTGGAGGCTGTTGTTTTTGTATCTCACCCTAAATGTTTGAGGAACAGTGACTATTTAATACATAATTTTGGCTTGTGCAATCATCTCTAGCAGCTATATGTATTCTGGGAGGGAAGTGTTGTGACACATTCACTGTGTTCTTCCTTCTTTTCTGCAGTCATCTCAACTTAAAACTGTTATTTTTGTTTTCAAAATAAAAATAGCTGTTCTCAAATGTGGAAGAATTAGCAGAGTTGTAGGTGGGGCTGCTTCAAAAGTAGGTTGACAGGGACCAGAAAAGGGAGGAAAAGCTGTACTGGTTAAAGAAAGAGCATACTCAAAATTAGGATCAGAAAATAAAAACAAATTATTTCAGAATAAAAGTATATTCATCTATATACATTTGTTTATTTTATTTTCATTTAATTACACCAGAAATCTAAAAAATTATAGAAACTATCTCTTGTGCATGTTGTCCATGTCATACACATCCTTTTAATAATCTTGCTGGCTGTCCCCTTGCCAGTACCAATTAAGTTTCCAGTGGACAGAAGGAAATCACCAGAGGCAAAATATTTGAGTGTCTGTAGTAGCTAGTTCATTGGTCGAACAGAGTCATTTCTGAAAGAAAGAAAAGAACGAGATGAGACAGTTCAAGAGAAATTTAAAATTATAACTTGCCAGCCACTCCTTAGACTGTAGTGATTATTTAGATTCAATAATTAAAGATTCCTGTTAGCTGAATGACATGTATCTATTTCTTATAACACAAAGATAACAAATAGTTTACGATAAATTTGGATGTAGTCTGAGGAGGACTGAGTTTCATGTTAATTTTATTACTTAGTTTGAGTAAACACAATTAATTTATATGTTTATGAGAATAATGGTAGGTGGTTGACAATTTTGTTGCTTTGAAGCATTCACTAAATGATGGAAAGTTGTTGTCCAGTGAGAGATAAGAGTGAACAATATTTTCTGCTATAAATGTGCTTGAGTGAACTGGGAACTTCTTGTTACATTAAACTATCATTCTAAATCATCTATTTCAGAGAAATAGTACTTTACACAAGTACAATACAAAATATTTCAATTAAGTTTCCTACAACTAGCCATAATTTGACGTAAAGGAGGACAGTGAAAATAACTTGTTATTCAAGGAAACTTAAAAATATAGCATTCCAGGCATTCCCTCCACATGCTACAGCTACGCAGATTCAATAACTAGATTCCTGTTCTGCTCTTATAACCTACATATATAGCAATTATTTTATGGTAAGTATGGGTGGTCTTATGTGGATAACACTAGTAATGGAGAAACCCATTAGCTATGTTCTGTAACTGGGGAAGCATAATCTTTTTTCTAAAAGAGAAAAAGCGCTAACTTTCCTCTTAATATTACTGTGTCAAGCTTAGCCTGAGTAAGCACAAGTAGTCCAGATACTTCAGTGAATAATGGCAGGTGGGAGACAAAGTTGTGGGTTTGAAGCATTGCTGGGCCTGTTATCGTAATATTTTCACTAAAGGGCGGAAATTTGTTCTGACACTGCTGTGATGTTTACAAAAAGGAGCAGTCTCATAAGAAAGAAGTGGAACAATATTTTCTGCTATTGACGTAGTGTGGCTGAGTGATATTAGCCCAGTACTGTTTCATCAAAACGTTTTGCAGCTCGAAAAATCGATGTTTTGTCTAAAACAGAAAAAGCTTTTAATACAATTAGTATACAGAACTGGTGTGGTTTTTGTCAGCTAAATAAAACGAGACAGTCCTTTCCACTGTAATGATTGTAATACAATCGGGTAAACAAGGGCGATTTTTGGACAAATCATCATTTTAATGTGCCTGATTTACGTACATAACATGACAGAATACACAAAATGTGGAAATCAAATGCATGTTACTACAAATAAACAGTATTAATTAAGAAAGCAGAGAAATAGTCTCACCTGTTCGTCATAAGCAGCAGATTTTCATGTACAAGATTGAAAAGACAAAGTGCGGCTTCTTTTGATAGGCAAAACCTGGATATAAAATCGGAATCGGGGTCGTCTGACACTCTCCCCATTCTCATGAATAGTTCAGCCAAAATCCCATCATCACTGTCTGCACCTGTCATTTTTCCTGCCATCTTGAAAACTTATTCTCCGGTTAAGCTCGCTAACCAGCCAGAAATCGCCCATTAAGTATGAGTTTATTCTTTCATTAAGCGTTATTCTAGGGTTCGTACAATGCGTTGCTCGTGCTATTCTGGAAATAGAACATAACTGGAGACTGTACAACCAGCCCTAGGGTGAATAAATTTCTTCAGTGATAAATCGTTGGTTGGCTCTGAGCACTATGGGACTTAACATCTGTGGTCATCAGTCCCCTAGAACTTAGAACTACTTAAACCTAACTAACCTAAGGACATCACACACATCCATGCCCGAGGCAGGATTCGAACCTGCGACCGTAGCAGTCGCGCGGTTCCGGACTGAGCGCCTAGAACCGCTAGACCACCGCGGCCGGCAAATCGTTGGTCTTGCACAGTCACTGCTCATTTCAATTACTAGGCCTACTTTGTTGTATTCTAAGGCAGAGTGTCGATTTTCTCCATCTTTGATTAGTGTTATGTCATCAGCACACAGTACATTATCACATGCCATGTAATTTGGGAAGTCATTGACATGCATAATGAACAGGAAAGGCCCAAGCACTGAGCCTTGTGAGATTCTCTCTTTATTTTCATGGGTGTTGACATTTCATTGTCTGCCTTTCCTAATTGTACCCTGTTACTTACATGTGACTGAAATAGTTGTAATGGCTTATCTACAACACCATAATGTTCTAGATTTTTTGTCATTATATCATGTGTGACAAAGGCTTTGCTTAAATCTAACAGTGCTACACAAGTGAGTTTCATGTTCTCAAATGGTTCGTAATTATATGTTGTTTAGGACACACTCTACTGCTTTTGTTGCTGATAGCTGAGACCGAAACCCAAACTGGCTATTACTCTATAATTTGTTACTTTCAAAATAATGGTAAATTTGCGAATGCATATTGTTTTCTGTGACTTTTGATTTAATGGGAACTATTGATATGGATCTATAATTGGCATTCTTCTTTCTTATAATTTCGAAGTGTAAATGTAATTTTCAGACATTCAGGGAACACTCTTTCATAGAAAACATAATTTGCTAGATACATTAGTGGTGTCCCGATTGCAGTGGCCTTGTATTTAATAATATTGCTATTAACCCCATAGTAAGCCTCTGTTTTTGAGTTTTTAAGTTATTTCTAGGTTTCATGATGTTACCTGGGGTGATTTTTGTGCATGAGAATTTTTTCGTTGCTAGTTTTTGTTGCTTAAGTAGAGACACTACAGATGAACATTATTATACGAGGGCCGTTCAGAAAGTAACTTCTGGTTGATTTAAAAAAATACACCAAGTTAAATAAAAATATTTTAATATATACATCTTACAACTACATCTTTGCACTATTTTTCTACATAGTCTCCATAGCGATTGAGGCACTTATCGTATCTCTTCACAAGCTTTGAAATTCCTTCTGCATAAAAATCACCCGCTTGTGCCTGGAGCCAGCCTGTGACTGCATCTTTGAGCTCTTCGTCGTCATCAAACCGCTGTGACCCGAGCCATTTCTTCAAATGCATGAAGAGGTGATAATCACTTGGCGCCAGGTCTGGGCTGTAAGGTGGATGGTTGATAACGTCCCACTTGAAGGACTCAAGAAGGGCCGTTGTTCTGCGAGCAGAGTGAGGACGGGCGTTATCGTGCAAAAAAACGATACCGGAAGTCAGCATACCACGGCGTTTGTTCTGTATAGCCCGTCGTAACTTTTTTATTGTTTCACAGTACACGTCTTGATTAATGGTCGTACCACGTTCCATGAATTCAACCAACAACACCCCTTTGTTATCCCAAAACACCGTTGCCATCAGTTTTCTGGCAGAAAAATCTTGCGAGGCTTTTCTTGGTTTGGTAGGCGAATTTGAATGTGCCCACATCTTTGATTGTTCTTTTGTCTCAGGGTTCACGTACTTAATCCAGGTTTCGTCACTGGTCACGATTCTGTTTAACAATGGTTCTCCTTCGTCCTCATAACGTGGCAGAAAGTCTAATGCAGAGGCCATTCTTTGAGTTTTGTGGTGGTCGGTAAGAATTTTGGGCACCCATCGTGCACAGAACTTACGGTAACCCAATCTTGCTGTCACTATCTCGTACAAGAGAGTCTTAGAAATCTGTGGAAAACCAGTAGACAACTCCGACATTGAGAAACGTCGATTTTCACGAACTTTTGCATCAATTGTCTGAACGAGTTCGTCAGTCACCAATGATGGTCTACCACTCCTCTCTTCATCGTGAACGTTTTCTCGTCCACTTTTAAATAAACGTACCCATTCACGGACAACTCCTTCACTCATAACTCTTGGTCCGTACATGGCACAAAGCTCACGATGAATAGCTGCTGCAGAATATCCTTTGGCTGTAAAAAACCTTATGACTGCACGCACTTCACATTTGGCGGCGTTTTCTATTGCAGCACACATTTCAAACTCCCACAAAAACTAAACTAGCGCAGGTACGACGTTCACTCGACCACGGCTTGATGCCGACTGACCTGTTGAGTGCGTGAACGCACAGGTGGCGTCGCTACTACCCCCACAACCCACACTGTGACCAATCGGAGGTTACTTTCTGAACCGCCCTCGTAATTATTTTCAATGAATGAAGGATGGGCCTGGCGTAGTTTATAAAGTATTCATTAAGGGTACTGCAAACTATTGGGACTGTGGTTTGCTCTTTGCCCATATTTATCTCACTTTTTGTAGCATTCCAAGCTGATTGAAAACTGTTTTTTGAACCTGTGATATATTCATGTTTTATTTTACCTTTAGCTGATTTTGTTCCCTATTTATACAAAGTATTGAGGGTCATATGTGTTGCCTGGCTTCCTCACTTTTACCAGTCTTATTTCTGCGCATAAGAAACATTATCCTCATTTTCTCAAGCCCTGGAGTGTACCACTTGTTAGAGTACTGAGTTTTCTGTCTGTCACTAGGGGTGCATCTTTTCGTGACAAGTGAACAGTGCCTATCTGTTACATTTTTAACTATTAATTAAAAAATAGAGAACACTCATGAAGATTTTTTTATATTATGCATTATATTTGGCTACTCTCCTACTTTCAGTTTATATTTCAATTGCTTAATAGTCCTCTCATTTAATATTCTGTATGTGAGTAACTGTTTAGTACTCTCAAGTGAGTTTAAAACTAGACAATTTAAGGTTATGTATAATTACATGTATGTATCTTTTCAATAAAGACTTTTCACCATTTGAATAATCTTTTATACTGTATTTTTTGCTGACTTCGACTTGTTTTAAAGCAGCTGACAAAGTTACTCCATTTCTGAATATTTTGACATCGCTGTTTGCAGTTTTTTAATATATAAATGTTTTTATTCATTTGTCAAGTCTCAACAACTTCCAAAGCTAGCGATCACAATGAATCATTTTCGTACACATCTGTTAATGCAGCAATTTAAAGACACATTAAAAGTGATGAAACTGTACTCATTGTGAAAGGTCTCTGTTGGATTCCTTTCATGTTTAATTTCTTAAATCTGTTGTCATTTACGGCATAAATTCCTCTTCTAAATTTACTGTGGCGTTTCTGACTATCTGGGAGGAGACTGAGTAGTGGAACATGTTAACAGTCTCATACGGAACCTACATCTGCTTTCTTTTATATACTGTATATGATAAGATACTGTCATCCCCCTTCCCTTCTGTGTGAGAGGATGAATGAGCAAATGTGTTTCTAGTTGCATGCTTGAGGGTAGCAGACAAGCCTGTCTGCTAGAGAACAGTAGGACCAACGTCGGAACAGGTAGCTACGCTTTCTAAAGTCAGAGAGGTTTCCATTCTTAGCATGGTCCTGGCCGTCCGTTGTCATGTTGGTATAGGAAGCTGCCCCTCTGGCCACTTCCGTTTGTATCTGTGAGCCACCCTCAGGAAGCACGCTCGGTAGGAGCGCAGGGCAGTCTGTCAGTGGCGAGCGTCTGAAGTGGTAAGATCTCTGGCTAAGCGCGTGTTTGCTAAGTCCGTAGGACAATGGATTTCTTAAGTTCAGCCTAACTGAAAATTTAATCACCTTTATTTCAGGTTTAGCTCTAAAATATCTAATGTTATCTTAAATTGCAGCGCAGTGTAATTCTCGTGTGAAGTTCAGATTATTTTCCGGCAGTTGCTTTGTCACTACTTTGTGAGTAAAGTGGAACCACGTGTTGATCAGTAACTCTAACTAAGATCAATCTTAAATGCGAATGCTTGTGTGATTATAACGTCTCGTCTTGACAATATTTTTCAATATAGCAACTTTTCTTTATGTTCAACCCACGTGGGGTGTACTTTGCGAGACCAGTACCACGTGCTTATATAACTGTTTGACCCATCAGGTTAATAGTAAGACGTTAGTAACCAGTTCGATGTTTTTCTTTTGTAAATTGCTTTTCGATCTAATTTATTTTAATTATCAAAATTATTGTGGAGTTATACGCTTTGTGTAAACCAAGTTGACCACGTGAAGCATGTGGTGTAATCATCAAAGTAGCCCTCAGCTATTCTTTTTGGGAAGATTTCACAGAGAGTTAGTATGAATTTAGTATACCAGTGTGTGGTAATTACATGACGGACAGGATTGTGCTACGAACGTAATTTCTTTGGGTGAAAACTGAATCGGTTGGTTGTGGTTAATTTCCTCTTGCTTATCTTTCAACGTTCTTCATGTGTTATTTTATGAATGCAGTGTTGTATGCAGTCTCCCAATCTTGGCTCCATATTTTATGTGTTCCGTAAGATTACAATCTCACATTTTCACAATCCTAAATAAGGCACCAGCTCAGTTATAACTCACGTTTAATATGCTGAAATTTCAATGATCAATCTTAAAACAAATTTCCAAATATAAACTGATTTCTTTCTTTTTATTTAATTTCTCCTTTTTATATATATATATTTGAACAGCAGGAAATTACCTTGCATTACCGCGCAACTGTTTCACCAGGTAACTAGTCTAGGTTTACCAAATTCCCAAACAGACTAACATTAATTATATATATATATATATATTACCGGTTGTTGTATGACTATTAAAAGATTATAATTAATGTTAGTCTGTTTGGGAATTTGGTAAACCTAGACTAGTTACCTGGTGAAACAGTTGCACGGTAATGCAAGGTTAACTTCCCCAGACAGCTCACAGCTTTTAACCCGCTTTTATTGTCTAGCAGTACCGCTTACATAGCAAAAATTAAAGTAACAAACTTACAATTGATGGTACAAATATGGCAAGTTGCATCTTGTTTACAACAACCACATAGGAAGTCATAATCATTATGCTTATTAACTATGTTGATACAGAAGTGCTGATAGATTTGTGAGTGAGTTTTGTGTTCTTAAAATGGGAATGATTTGAGAAACTTTATAGACCAAGCTGTTCTATATTGAGAGATAGGTCACTTACAAAGATCATAAATTGTTCTTATGGTTGGGGAAATTTGAGATGAAAATGTAATAGTATTGTGACAATAATGAGAACTACACATTTCTAAAAGGAACTTACAGAGATAAGTGCTGGAGGTTACGAAATGTGAAGAATGAAGATATAAGTACAAGGGTTTATGGAAGAGTATTAGACATGTTCAGGTTAAAATGTAGAGGAATGCAGATGCTATAAATTTAAGATTTAAAGAATGTGTATGACTTTACGCACAGAGATTTTTGCAGGGACAGAATAACATTTGAACAGCAGGAAATTTCTTAATGCTTTACTCTGGTGGCGTAATAGATGGCATTTAGTAAAACAATCTGTCCACAATTCAAAGTATTCTTTATAAAGAGATGAATGGCCATTGTGTACAAAAATTATATTGATGTTAGTATTGGAATTATTAATAATGGATTATTTAATCATGAACTACACAGTGACATTTTGCCTCTGAAAAAATCTCTGTGTCCAGAGTCACACACATTCTGTGGATCTTGAGTTTAGAGCATACCTGCCTTCTACAATTTCCACCAGAGGGAAGAATGCAGTATTAGGTCGTACAGGTTCTTCAGAGCTTCCTTTCGGATAGCACCCATGTCTGACAGCACCATAGAAAAGATTTGTGCAGGCTTACATTTTATGATCAAAAATATCCAGACACTCATATGTAATGTGAAATTGACCACTAGACGTCACGAGAGGCAGATCCACTAGTATAAAAGAAGGTGTTGAGTAATGTGTTGTCAGTAGAGAAGCAATAACAGCCGAATGGTCGGTCAAGGGAGCTCAGTGTCTTCAAATGTGGACTAGTCATTGTATGTCACCTGAATTAAAGATCCATCAGGGACTTTCAAACCTTATAAAGCTACCCAATTTGACTGTTGGTGATATAATTGTGGAATGGAAGTGTGACGGAGAAACGACAGCTTAACCAATCTGGATAGATCTCATGTACTGACAGAAAGGAATTGTCGAGCATTGTGGAGAGTGGTTGTAAAAAGTTGCATGAAATATGTGGAGGGAATCACTCATGTGTTCAGAAGTGCTAGCAGCAGTCCAGCTAGCACAATGGCTGTGCATAGACAGTTAAAAAGAGTGGGATGAAGCAGCACCTTATAAGCCACACATTTATGTAGTCAATGCTACACGATCCCTGAGGTAATCTAAAGAGCGAAGCCAGTGGACAGTATATGACAGGAAACAGGTGATCTGGAATGATGAATCACACTGTACCCTGTGTCAGTCTGATAGAAGAGTTTGTATTACGCGAATGCCTTGAGAACATTACCTGCTATCATGCATGGTGCCAACAGTGAGGTACAGAGGAGGAGGTGTTACGATATGGGGGTCTTTCTCGTGGTTAGGGTGTGGTCCTCTTGTTGCTCTATAGAAAACGCTAAATATGGAAGGATATGAACACATGTTACAACATAGTGTTCTGCACACAATAGAGGAGCAGCTGAAAATGATGATTGTATTAGTATGACAATGTGCCCTGTCATAAAGCAGCATCTGTGAGGCAACGATTTGTGGACAATAACTCCTGACATTGACTGCTCTGCCCAGAGTCCTGACGAGGAGGAGGAGGAGGAGATGATGTGAGTTTAATGTTGCATCGATAATGAGGTCAAGAGACAGAGCAGAAGCTCGAGTTATGGGAGGATGGGGAAGGAAATTGGCATGTTCTTTTCAAAGGAACCATCCTGTCATTTGCCTGGAGCGATTTAGGGAAATCATGCAAAACCTAAATCTGGATAGCCAACTGGGGATTTGAACCCACGTCCTCCCAAATGCAAGTGCATTGTGCTAACCACTGCGCCACCTCTCTCAGTCCAGTGCCCTGACCTGACTCCAATGGAACACCTTTGGGGTAGGTGAGAACTTCTACATACCCCTGTATCCAACATCACTACCTTGTCTGGTTTTGGCTCTTAAGTAAGGATGGGCAGCCATCCCTCCACAGATATTCTGACAACTCACTGAAAATGTCTCCATCAGAGTTCAGTCTATCATGAAGATGAGGGGTGGATACATCCCATATTTATGTTCACTAATAGATGATTGGGTATTTTTGATAATATATGTTTCCACATGGCATTTACCTCATGTTGCAGATTTCTTTATTTCGACATGTCATTTAAGTGGTTTAAAATTGTGGGTGTTGCTTACAGTGATGTCTATGAGTAAGATGACTTGCTCAGTTAAAATCAAACAAAAAAGTTCGATTACATTGTATTGCTTCGTCAATTGCCATGCTGCATTTTCAGCAAATTTGGTATTTGTCAGTTTTGACAACAGAGAGTGGACAGAATCTGTGACTCCTTCATTAATTTGCATAGCTATCTCAAGTTTTGGTGAATCATTACTTCATGATGCCTTTTTATATATACTGTAAATCCCACAGTTTTATCAATATGTAATACACTATCTGATCAGAGGTATCTAGACACCTATTAGCGGACATTAATAAGTGGTGTGCATACCCTTCATGTTTATGACAGCTTGAACTCTGCCGGAGGCTCCTTCAATGAAGTGTCTTAAGTCTGTGGAGGAATGCCAGCCCATTACCCCTCAATAGCTGAAATCAGAAAAGGTAGTGTTACAGCTGTATCAGCAATTGAGTCCGCCTTGATGCAAACCACCTTGTTATCCTTTTATTTCTTTATTTTCCCAAACTAGCTTTGGCGAAAAATATCACCAACATCAATGGGTTTTTTAAATCTAAAACATGCAGAAAATAGCATGGTTATACAAAAACAGTGGCACATTATTACATTTTTACTATTTTTTTGAAATATAGTTTACTATAGATACTTTCATACTACCTTATTTATTGTATGTTACACCATGTTTTTGAGAATTTTATTTGCTGTTTGCGACATATTTTCTGTGCGTTTTTTTGTTGTTGCCGTTTTTACTCAGTGAACATCATGTCATCTGCAACTCACACAGTTGTCGGATCACCAGACGATATAGTGTGTGTCATCACTCCAAATGGCATGTTTCCAGGCATGTATTGTACAAAGGTCGCACTCTTTACATCACCTGAAGTTTTACTTAGGACTGAATGCAGAATGCGTGGCTAATACAGTACTGCTCGACCATTGTACCCTATTCTTTTTAATTCCATATACAAAGTCATTGTGGTATCTGGACTGCTGGCAGCAGTTTTGAAATCACAGATGATTCCTTCCACTGATTTCATGCAATTTTTACAGCCACCTCTATCCCCCCACCCCCACCCCCATCATCCCCATAACGTTCAATGGCCCCAGTTTGTAAGTACTTGAGGTCTGCCTAAGGTTACCACAGTACCCATTTTATTTGGGACACCAGTTTTTGAGACTCTTCCCCAACCTCAACTCAGTTTTGGAATTTTTTGCAAAACCACCCATTTTTAGTATATAATCAAAACATGTTATTTACTTATCATTTCAATTTATTTTGACTCCTGGCTCTAGCAGCAATCATCCAGGAAATTTGTCGTACTTTTAGTAACTGTTTAGTAAATGTATTTTACTATGATTTGTGCGCTCTGTAGTGGGTCTTTGCTGAACCCTGCTTAAAGTTTACACTACTTTTTCTCTTTAACCTTTATTTTCTTTTCGCTTTTATGAAGGCACAGTAAAGAGAAGAGTCTACATATACTGAAACCTGGACCAACTAGTGTGTACTATAAGATACACAGTATATCAATATACGAATCATGATACCAAAAATTTACTACAAGTGCAAGTTTAAGGATGAATTTCCTTTTCTGCACTAGGGTAGAACAGACATAGAAGCAGAATGCACACTATGTAGGTGGCTAATTGATTTGTATAATTGTATTGTTACTTATTTCTCTATTTGATTATACATTTTCGAATGTTAATATAACATATATGAATATCTACACATAAATACTGTATTTTTATTGTTAATTACGAATTTTTTCTCGCTGTGATTGACATAACCTCAGTTCTCATTAACTTACAATGTCACTATTGTGGTGTGTTCTATATAAATTAGAGATAAATAATTTTATGGTGATACTGTATAGTTTTGTATTAGGACAAAATTTTAAATCTTATTCTTGTTTTAGGTGCTATTTTTCCATCTCACATGGAGGGCATTCTGGTATATTAAACCATAAGGTGACAAAGAACCACAAGAAAAATAAAACTGTACAGGATGCAACTCAAACTGTAACAATTTTTTCCCCAGAATGACTATTGAAACTAATCTAAAAATTACAGCATTAGAAGCTGCACATTCATCTCACACCATTAAATACCACGAGGACTTTAACTCCATGGATTCCACCAGCAAACTTATCAAAAAACTTTCAGTGGAGCCAATACTGCAGCAAATTTTGCATGTGCAATGACAAAATTATTGTGAGACAATAGTGACCAAAGTGATTGCACCTGACTGTCTCAATGAACTAAAATCAGTATTAGAGTTAGTTCATTTTGTTAGTACAGTATTGATTCCAGTAAACATAGAATGTAAAGTTCCGCCCCCACCATTACTTTAGTTTTTTTCTCCATCTGAAGGTGATATGCAGACTAAACTTATTGATTTGCAATCTCTCCATAAAGAAACACCCAACAAAGTTGCACAGTACATTTTGAAAGTACTTAATAACAACAATCTCTTAAGAAAGGTAGTTCCTTTTGGGTACGGCAATGCTGATGTAAATTTTTGATGCAGAAGCATTTGAACATAAAATATTTTCAATCTACACTGTACATTGTAAGGGCTCACAAGTTAGTGGAATTCTGTCAGTTTGGAGGAACAGAATGCAAGGCAGTTTTGTCTCACTGTAAACCAAGACATATGTCACTTGCACCTGCAAATGAGAGGATACTGCAGATATGTGATGTCCTAAAAAGTTATTTCTTATCTGAACAAAACTGTCTTGCAACTATTAGGCTCTTTTTAGAAAATCCATTAGCAGACATCCATTTATGGATTGTACACAGTATTATGTGATCTTTTAGCAAAAACAAATTCTACGCATTGAAAGTGAGAAGTCTACTGTTTTATAGAACACTACCTCTAGTCTGCATGAAAGGCAGAAAATCAATTTGTCCCTTTAAGAGTAAAGGATTGTGATGATAGAAATTTAGTTAAAGCCTTTGAAAGTGAAATGTGCTCTTTTGACACTGTTAGTTTCAATTATATTAATAAATGTGTGACCCGGCACTGTGTCATATCTGTGTTCCATTGGTGGACTCTGGAAAAAAGAGCCAGCGAGGCAAGCAGTGGAAAAAACTGTATTATTTTTTAGAGGTGCTGATGTTATTACTGATGGCTTTGTATTCTTTGATGAAATAAGTGCTTTAACACTGTAGTACATGATGAAAACTACAACATTGATAGGGAAAAGTGTTACTGAAAAATGGTACCAATACATGAGTAGCAGTGTTGATTGCAATGAATTGCCATACCTGCACACAATGCAGCTATAGAGGGAATATTTTCTCTGCTGAATGTTCAGTGGAGAGATGAACAGAATAAACTCGGGTGGTAAAGGATAGCAGCTCACTGATAGATAACTTCTTTATAGACCAAGATAAGGTTAACCAGATAAATGCTCAGCCTGTTGAGAATGGTCTTTCTGATCATGGTGCACAGCTACTTACAATATATGACATAGCTCCATTCAGCAATACTAAATAGTCCTCCAAAGTAGTACGTTCAGTCAACGATTTAACAATTGCAAATTTCAGGGAAAGCCTACAGCAGTTAGACTGGGATGAGGTGTACCGTGAACCTGATGCCAATTTAAAATATAATTTATTTCATGACATTTTTGTAAATGCATTTGAAAACTGCTCCCCCAAGAAAATAGTTAAATATACTCGTAAGAAACCCTGTAACAAACCATGGGTTACTAAGGGTATAAAAATATCTTGTAACCAGAAAAGGGAACTGTATCTGACAGCAAGAAAGAGTAGTGACCCAGAAACTATCAAAAATTATAAAAACTACTGTGTTATATTAAGAAAAGTTATTAAAAAATCCAGGAGTATGTGTATCATGTCTGAAATCAGCAACTCTGATAATAAAATTAAAACAATTTGGAATATTATTAAAAGAGAAACAGGTCAACCAAGAGTAATGAAATGAGCGTTTGGCGTCATTGGCCGGGAGGCCCCTCGCGGGGCAGGTCCGGCCGCCATATCGCAGGTCTTATTACATTCGGCGCCACATTGGGCGACCTGCACGCCGGATGGGGATGAAATGATGATGAACACAACACAACACCCAGTCCCTGAGCGGAGAAAATCTCCGACCCAGCCGGGAATCGAACCCGGGCCCAGAGGACGGCAATCCGTCACGCTGACCACTCAGCTACTGGGGCGGACAACCAAGAGTAGAGGAAGACAGTATTACCATCAAATTGAATGAAAACTTTACGAACAAAAAGTCAGAAGTTGAAAATATTTTTAATAATCATTTTCTAAATGTTGTGGATATAGTAGGATCCAGGTGTTCATTAGAAGATGCTAGGCTGTTAATGGAAGAGGCCATACCTATGCAATTTGATACAATTGAAATCTCACCCACTTCTCCCTCTGAAATTAGGAAAATAATAAACATGCTTAAAAGCAAAAACTCACATGGAATTGATGGCATTTCCAGCAAAATACTAAAAGCTTGTTCTCAACAGATAAGTAAGATTCTCAGCCACCTGTGTAATAGCTCTCTGGAACAGGGCATTTTCCCTGATAGACTGAAATATACTATTATTATACCTTTGCATAAAAAGGGGGAAAGATCTGATGTCAACAATTACCGTCCAATCTCCCTTCTAACAGCTTTATCCAAAATTTTTGAGAAAGTAATGTATTCAAGAGTAGCTTCACATATCTGTAAAAATGAAGTACTAACAAAATGTCAGTTTGGTTTCCAGAAAGGTTTTTCAACAGAAAATGCCATATTTGCTTTCGCCAGTCAAATTTTGAATGATCTGAATAACCGAACACCACCCATTGGGATTTTTTGTGATCTCTCAAAGGCTTTTGATTGTGTAAATCATGAAATTCTGCTAGACAAGCTCAAGTATTGTGGCATGAGTGGGACAGTGCACAAATGGTTTAATTTGTACCTAACTGGAAGAGTGCAGAAAGTTGAAATAAGTAGTTCTCGTAACATGCAAAGATCAGCACATTCCTCAAACTGGGGAACTATCAAGAATGGGGTTCCACAAGGGTCAGTCTTGGGTCCTTTGTTGTTCTTATTATATATTAATGACTTGCCATTCTATATTCAAGAAGGGGCAAAGTTAGTTCTCTTCGCTGATGATACAAGTATAGTAATCACACCTGAGAAACAAGAATTAACTGAGGAAATTGTCAATACTGTCTTTCAGAAAATTACTAAGTGGTTCCTTGTAAACGGACTCTCACTGAATTTTGATAAGACACAGTACATACAGTTCTGTACAGTGAATGGTATGACGCCATTAATAAATATAGACCTTAATCAGAAGCATATAGCTAAGGTAGAATATTCCAAATTTTTAGGTATGTCCATTGATGAGAGATTAAATTGGAAGAAACACATTGATGATCTGCTGAAACGTTTGAGTTCAGCTACTTATGCAATAAGGGTCATTGCAAATTTTGGTGATAAACATCTTAGTAAATTAGCTCACTACGCCTATTTTCACTCATTGCTTTCATATGGCATCATATTTTGGGGTAATTCATCACTGAGGAATAAAGTATCTATTGCACAAAAGCGTGTAATCAGAATAATAGCTGGAGTCCACCCAAGATCATCCTGCAGACATTTATTTAAGGATCTAGGGATATTCACAGTAGCTTCTCAGTATATATACTCTCTTATCAAATTTGTTATTAACAACCATACCCAATTCAAAAGTAATAGCAGTATGCATAACTACAATACTAGGAGAAAGGACGATCTTCACTATACAAGATTAACTCTAACTTTGGCACAGAAAGGGGTGAATTATACTGGCACTAAAGTCTTTGGTCACTTACCAAATAGTATCAAAAGTCTGACAGATAACCAACAAGTATTTAAGAAGAAATTAAAAGAATTTCTGAATGACAACTCCTCTACTCCATAGAGGAATTTTTAGATATAAATTAAGAAAAAAAAAGAAAAAACCAAAAATATAAAAAAAATAAAAAATAAAATAAAAAATAAAAAAATAAAGAAAAAAAACACAAAAAATAAAGTTGTTATATTAACTTAAGTATGTTGTTAAATTAACCTAATTATGTCATGTATTGGAAAATTCTACTCATTCCACATCATTACGAAATATCGTATTCATGATCCATGGAACTAGTATTAATCTAATCTAATCTAATCTAATCTAATCTAATCTAACTGTTGAAAATTTAAAGTTGTTATTCGTTGCACTTTAAAACATGAAAAATGTACATATGCCAAGTGCTATGGCAGAATTAGCTGTAAAAAAGATTTCCTGAAAAAAGTCTAAGAACATTAAAATATGAAATTTAAGTCACATTATCTGAGTTTGCTCAGATTTTGAACATTAAAAAATTGCAACCCCAAGTCTGCCTGTTGTTGGTTTCACTGTGGCTGTTCCTCATCAACGGTTTACTTGGGCAGCTTTTATAGGGTTGAAATCTCCTTACGATTTTGTTACTTAGGTAACATCCCATGACTAGCCCACGTTCAAAGAGAGTGAGCTGTCATGACTGATCCATTCTGCTGTTACAGCTTCTCAACTGGGTACTGACAACACAATACTCTCTGTCTCCTTTTTTACTGGTGGGTCCACCTCTCGCGACACCTAGTGGTCAAGTCTGTGATACGATCTTCTGGTCCTCACACAATCTGCAGCTATCATCTCCTACTTTCTCGTTCGGTATATACGTCTGGCAGTTCCTCCTACAGTGTCGCAATCTTGTACAACTGCCCTAAATCCATGAGTTTCTACATGAAAATCTGCATTCGTCAACTCATTATTAGATGCTTGCAAATCGCCGTGATCATGGATGAGGTCGTTTTTTCCTAACACAGCGTAATATATTGTTGTCAATTAGTTCTATCCTGGACTTTGAGATTGTTTTGCAGGTTCCAATGGCTCTAAGCACTATGGGACTGTACATCTGAGGCCATCAGCCCCGTGGACTTAGAACTACTTAAACCTAACTAACCTAAGGACATTTCACACATCCATGCCCGAGGCAGGATTCGAACCCGCGACCGTACCAGCAGAGTGGTTTCGGACTGAAGTGTTTTGGAGGTTTCTGCCAGAATGAGCTGTGTGTAATTAGCGGATGAGCTTACTGTTGTTTTACGCAGTGATTAGATAGCGCTAACACTACTTCTGATTCCAAAGAACGTTTATGTGCAGCTACTCAATATTTGTTAGTCGCCTACCCGTTTTCCAGCGTGGGATGACCAGTATCTCAACAGCTTACTTAGAATTGTGGATGCCACAATTATTGTAAATTCCATATGTTTTTTCTGGATTTGTTTGAGGTATTTTTGTCCAGGTTATGAGGCCAACAGTGTGAGATAGCAATGCAAATGCAATGTATTAATGACACTGAAGGTGTTTTTCCATTTAGTTTCTGTTTCAAAATTGGGGAACCTCTGCTAGCACAGGCCGAAATGAACTCTACCGACAAAATTTCGGAGGTTGTTCAGTGATATTTTCTGAGTATTTCGGAATAAGGCCCCCATGGTCTCCAGTGACTCGTTACGGGATAATAGTATGGCGACCAATAGATCGACTGATCGAAGTGGATTGTGTAGTGTGAAGTGATATTTTTACCTGACGGGTGTCTTTTGTGTTTGTAATGCGCTTGTGTTACCGGTGTCCCTTTCAGAGTGTAGTTTCTGAATAAATTATAGCTTTCTGTTATTGTGTATTGTTTCATCATTCGAACATAGGGTAACATCATAAAAGGAATTCTACATTGGTGACTTCCCGACCTTCGGTATTTCACGTAGAATTTTTACAAATGGGGTCAGTATTTTTGTCATCATATACGATGGATACTCCTTTGAAGACACCTATTGCAACAAACAGACAACCATCCTCTCTCTTCTCCAGCGACTGCAACTCCAACTACAAATGTGCAATCTCTCACTCTGATTCAGACCAGCAAAATTTTTCTCCTTTGCTGAACATTGGGAATGTAAAACTCCTGTCATTCTGGTCAACAAGCTGTGAATTGTAGTTTCTCCGAGTGGAATCGAATTTTCACTAATACCAAGTACGTAGTGATTTCGACAGATAAGTGTTAACACTAAAACTGTTTAAAAATATTGAGGATGTGCTACATGAACTGCCATACATCCATGAGAAAGACTCACTGATCCAACATAAATTGTTAACGAAGCGCGAACGTTTGAAAAATCTACTTTCACCTCAAACTTATGTGCAACTGAAATCTTCAAGAGTTTTAACGGAACTGCACTCCTTTGCACGTAAAGATCTTCTAACAGAAACGGCATTACATCTCACGTGGCTTAACAAACTTCCAGCCAAATTACCCCGGTTACTTAGGGAGATCTCATTACACTTCTGTCCGAATTTTTCGCCTACTTGGAGGTTTGAAATCGCTGATGACGTCGGTCCATTCTTAGGAGCTAATCTTCTCAAATTTTTGAAAGTGATGCCAAACCTAGTGAATGGCAGCAGTGGCGTAAGTGCAGTACCACCGAATTTCGATATAAAATTGATACAAATTAATTATGAAAGTTCATTATGTTGATCGATTGATTACCCTCACCCCCTGATGACGTCATGGGGTTTATCCAGCTGACATGTGGGTTCTGTCAGGGAAATCCTTACCTCCTTCCCTCCCCCTTCCCTTCCCCTTTCCCACCCACCCATGACATAATTCAGGATGGCAGCTCAGGGGAAAAATGGTGGGAAACTCACTCAGTTTGTGTCGGGCAGTTGGACTGGGAGGACTACACGACACCAGTGTCATATTTATTTAAGCAATTTCACGCTGCTTATTTCAATGCTGCATGTGCCCCATGCTCCACTGGCTGGAGAGCCCTAATTGTTTATAAGTTTAGTGGTATTTGTTTATAACAATTAAATTGGCAGGGATTGATGGTTCTATGTCTTTGTGTTTCATAATCCAAAAGGCAGCATCTTCCACCTGGAATCGAACTCAGTCTATCCTTGGTGGATAGACCACATGTACCCCTCCCTCTAGAAGACTGGCATGGAAATGTTGGCAACAATTAAATTTGCAATGGAGTTTCGGGGAATTATGTATTTTCTCTTTATTTCATCATCATCTTTGGTGGAGGGGGCGGTGGGAATGTTTTCCACTACTTCGAAAATCGCTACGAATTTCGAAAAAATCGGAGGAGTGACTGTTCACATAGCTGTATACGGCTTGGAATATAAGTTGGTAACTGATTCCTAATTACAGATCTGATTAACCCACTGCCCTGCTGCTTGAACCATCACAACATTCGAGGAAAACTGTATACACGAATTTAACATCCACATGTTTATTAATTTTTTGCATTGACTGCCTCTTAATTACAGATCGAGAAAACACGATTCTCCCACTGCCTTGCTAGGTGTACTGTCATATCACCATATTCAAAGAACACTGAATACTCGCGCCTGTCCCACTTCCTTAGTGCATTAAACCAGCTGTTCAAGTTACTACCCTCACGAAAATAGGATTCCTGAACTTCACGAAAGGAGAAAATATTCTCAAACACATCGATCGAGCACTGCGTTCCTCTCACGACACCATGCATTTTGTTAAATATCAACACTGTTATACTAAACTGCTTTGAACACCAAAGTGAGCTGTGACGTTCCGTGGAGGCCCGCTCTGGCGTTGCTGCCGCCACTGGTCAGACTGGAAGCTTTGCTCACGCTAATCCTGGGCCACGGAGGTCTCGCACAGCACTAAGCTTCTCAGGACTGTACGAATAGAGGCTGTCTCTCAAGTGGCAGGGAGAAAGAGGTAGGGGGTTGCGCTGCAGAATTGCCTAGTTGGAAATTCCACACATCGTAGGACTCGTCATAAGTTTCTTAAGTGGTTCTCAGACAAGTCTCCACACGCTCGCAAATGCACAGAATAAAGAAAATAGGCATTTAACTCTGGGAAACCCAGCTCGTTTCCCGAAATACCTCGCTCTCACCATTGAATTTCGATAAAGTACCTTCGTTGTGTGAAACAAAACTCGTCTCACGAAACACAAATATAATTCAATGTGTGAAAAATCAGGTACTGACTTCGTCTCAGCACTTAAAGTCATGAAGAGTGTTACATGAAGTGTACTTACCCTCTCACAGGAGTAGATAAAATTCGAGATCATATCACGAAACGCAAACGTAATTCAATGTGTGAAAATTAAGATAGTGACATCACGTCTTGAAACGCTACTGATTGAGTTAGAATATTTCTCTGTATTATTTATCTGTGTGCGAAAATTCAAGTACTGATGCCATCTTGGTACTTAAAGTCATGAAGGGGCGTTACATGCGTTGTGTCTTCACCGACATGTTGTGGTCAGCTGGTTAGTTCAAGATAGGGAGTGATGGAAAGCAACCATTCTCACATGTGTTCCCCCATGGTGCTGTGTTCCTATTGGTTTTGATGGGAAAAACCCTCGATCTGTGATCTGACATCACAGAGGGTATACAAACCCTATCCCCTTCCATATCGACCTCATTCTGATCGGGTTGGTGCTAGCAGCCAGTGCGTGTTCCAGACTACTTTCATTTGTCTGTTCTGTTGGTGTTCGGTTATTGTGTGCTCATGTTCGGTTTTGGACTACGATGAAGCGAGCAACATCACATTCATCAGCAGATGATATTGGCAGTGCTGAACGAGGTTGTCCAGATGCTCTACCACGCAATTTAATTGTTTTTTTTCTATCCATACAATGCACCTGTGTGTTATGTAATTTTAGAACCCTTCCTCAGCAATTGTTCAGGCTGTAGGTGGCAGAGGCACTAATCTGTACTATCGAACTTTGAAAGCTTTGCTCACGTAATTTTAGCGTGTGTGTGTGACGAATTTTTTTGTTCCATACCTGGTATTACACACTGTCTTTTTTTTCTTGTCGTTGCAATCCTCATCGCCGAGATGTTGGCCGACCTAGACCGGTAGCTGGAGACAGCAACAGCCTCCAGCAATATTAGAGTCGGCGCAGCAAGAATGTAAGTGCATTTTTTTTCGTGATATGTAGCTCTTAGGGAAACTATTCTTTTTTACGTAATGTACTGTGATTCTAATGATGAGACCTGGGGAACGTATATACATTCATTTCTCGTAACATGGTGCATTTACGTAATATTAAGTTGATTGAGACATATTCTTTGCTTTTCTTGGTGTTCCTATGGACGATGAAGCAAGTGTATGTGTCGAGGTCGAAAGTAAGGAGCCATCGATTCAGCCTTGTAAGTGACAGAATACAATACTCAAATTCAGTGTGTGTGTGTGTGTGTGTGTGTGTGTGTGTGCTTCATATATATTTTCAGTGAACTAGTACATACGATTTTCTGTTTGTATTTCAGTAAGCAAAAGAATACGATTTTCTGTGTATGTCAGGAATATTTTCAAAAAATAATTACGTCCAGTATCTTGTTGTAGGTAACGCCAAAGAGCTAGACAGATGGCTCCAAGGCGAGGGTGAGATACCAGAATAAATACATAAGATGGCGACTGCTGAGGATGCTGAAAGGCAGCGCCATCTCACCGTTTTGGAGGAAGAGGTATTGCCAGGTAGAATGGAAGTAATACCCAAACGCCTGAGTGAAGTGCTCAATCCTTGGACCCAGAGTGGAAAATGTGATTATAATGCAACCACTGCCATTACAGCATGCAGTTATTCTGGAATGTTGATGCACTTAATTGTTGTTATTTGTTGGCAGCATATATTAAAAAAATCTTGAGCATTGTAATTAAGTTTTTTCGTTATTCGTATGTTACAGAGGCATCACCAACATTGCCACCACAACAGCTCACGGTGGCACGGGGGTCTAGAGCAGTGGTTGTGGAGGCAGGTGTCAAACACACTCCCAAGTGCATGCAGTGCACTGCTCGTGGCTGCAAGAGAGGCAGCAGCAGTTGCAGCCGCTGCAGAGCTAGCCCCTGCAACATCACATACCCTCTGGAGTCCGTGGTTAATTCAGTCAGAAGAACAACGATCTCCTCGCCCCCACCTGGTTGTGGTGAAGTTTACAGCATGCATCATTAGCGCCCTTTCCACAGCCTGGGTGCTTCCACTGGGTCTCACCATTGCCACCTCCCCCTACTCTAGCTCAGGCTGATCGCCCTCGCCAACGAAAGGTACATATGCCTTAGTGATACCCCTCATCCTAGCAGGCGCCTCCACCCCAATGCCACCATCTACCAGGTGGATGCAGCTATCGGCTTCCCCTAGACATTGTTTTATTGATAGTGTTAATGATAATGAACCTGTGACTAGCGGCAATGCTCTCTCCTGTCCTGATAATGAAGGACATCAGATTAGAGGCGGTATAACTCCTCTAGAAAACTCAGATGTTGCTAGGGCCGCATCTATTTCACTAGAATCTAGAATCTGGCAGGGGGGTGGGTTATCTCGACCCAGCTTGGTTTCTAGCAGTGTGCCTCCCGGTGCTAGGGAAGGAGCTCCTCAAAGCCCGAGATGATCCAGTATTTAATGCCATGAAATGTAATGTAGTACTCTGCTGCGAGTTGAGTCATCCTTCCAAACATCAGGGTGCTGCTGAGGAAAAAAGCCTACACTACTTCTGGGGCGATAATGGCGTTATATCTTGGGGTACATCAATCTCCGAGTGGTATCGTGAATCCACAGTTGGTGATATATTGTCCCAGTTTTATGAGATGGAACTAAGAGGGTCAGCTGAAGCACTCAGCCAAATACCACACCTTGACATACATATTCATGTCTACGATCCGTTTAAAGGTGCACCCAGTTATATTAAACTCCCTGAGGATATTAAGAACCAGCAGGCTTGTACTAAGTCTGAAAATACACTCCTGGAAATGGAAAAAAGAACACATTGACACCGGTGTGTCAGACCCACCATACTTGCTCCGGACACTGCTAGAGGGCTGTACAAGCAATGATCACACGCACGGCACAGCGGACACACCAGGAACCGCGGTGTTGGCCGTCGAATGGCGCTAGCTGCGCAGCATTTGTGCACCGCCGCCGTCAGTGTCAGCCAGTTTGCCGTGGCATACGGAGCTCCATCGCAGTCTTTAACACTGGTAGCATGCCGCGACAGCGTGGACGTGAACCGTATGTGCAGTTGACGGACTTTGAGCGAGGGCGTATAGTGGGCATGCGGGAGGCCGGGTGGACGTACCGCCGAATTGCTCAACACGTGGGGCGTGAGGTCTCCACAGTACATCGATGTTGTCGCCAGTGGTCGGCGGAAGGTGCACGTGCCCGTCGACCTGGGACCGGACCGCAGCGACGCACGGATGCACGCCAAGACCGTAGGATCCTACGCAGTGCCGTAGGGGACTGCACCGCCACTTCCCAGCAAATTAGGGACACTGTTGCTCCTGGGGTATCGGCGAGGACCATTCGCAACCGTCTCCATGAAGCTGGGCTACGGTCCCGCACACCGTTAGGCCGTCTTCCGCTCACGCCCCAACATCGTGCAGCCCGCCTCCAGTGGTGTCGCGACAGGCGTGAATGGAGGGACGAATGGAGACGTGTCGTCTTCAGCGATGAGAGTCGCTTCTGCCTTGGTGCCAATGATGGTCGTATGCGTGTTTGGCGCCGTGCAGGTGAGCGCCACAATCAGGACTGCATACGACCGAGGCACACAGGGCCAACACCCGGCATCATGGTGTGGGGAGCGATCTCCTACACTGGCCGTACACCACTGGTGATCGTCGAGGGGACACTGAATAGTGCACGGTACATCCAAACCGTCATCGAACCCATCGTTCTACCATTCCTAGACCGGCAAGGGAACTTGCTGTTCCAACAGGACAATGCACGTCCGCATGTATCCCGTGCCACCCAACGTGCTCTAGAAGGTGTAAGTCAACTACCCTGGCCAGCAAGATCTCCGGATCTGTCCCCCATTGAGCATGTTTGGGACTGGATGAAGCGTCGTCTCACGCGGTCTGCACGTCCAGCACGAACGCTGGTCCAACTGAGGCGCCAGGTGGAAATGGCATGGCAAGCCGTTCCACAGGACTACATCCAGCATCTCTACGATCGTCTCCATGGGAGAATAGCAGCCTGCATTGCTGCGAAAGGTGGATATACACTGTACTAGTGCCGACATTGTGCATGCTCTGTTGCCTGTGTCTATGTGCCTGTGGTTCTGTCAGTGTGATCATGTGATGTATCTGACCCCAGGAATGTGTCAATAAAGTTTCCCCTTCCTGGGACAATGAATTCACAGTGTTCTTATTTCAATTTCCAGGAGTGTATAAAGGATAATGCTTGTTTGGCATGGCCTATCCTGGCTTCCCAGCGAAATTACCATTACAGATATCATCCCAAGCACACATTTCGATACAGAATAGGCCATAACATTCGTGGATGTTATAACTTGGATGGTATCGAGTTCCCCATAAAGGTTCAGGACATGCCTAAATCTCAGGCACAAAATCTCTGAATAGTGGTTCATGTTTACGACTTGAAGAAGCTGTAATGCATGCCAGATGAAGCTGATGATGATGATGAAAATCAGCAACATAAGCAGGACAGGCATACTGTAGCTGGAACATTTCATTTTTCGAAATGTGCAGATGAGCCCGATCTTAATACAAAGATGCTGTTCTTCTCTGAAGGTGAAAATCAGCATTATTTATGGATCAAGGACATGTTCCTCCTCCTTTCATTTGAACCGATTAAACACACTGGTAAACGGCGTATTTGTTTCAGGTGTCAAAATACCTTTTTGGAGGAATAGTATTTAAAAAGGCATCTGAAGGACTGTGAATCCAAGAAAGTGGTACGTGTTATTATGCCCACAGAAGAACACAAATTCATTAAATTCAAGAATTCTCACCACCAAGACCTATGCTCACATGTTGTATACAGTGACTTCGAATGTTTATTGCCTCTGTCACCTACTGTGAAGGTGACCCTGCAGCATCACATACCATTTTCACGCAAAAACACGACCTATGTGGATGTGTACCAATTTGTATGCTCTTATGATTCAAGTCTTAACCGCTATGAATCTTATGTCGGGGATAATCCTGCAATTTCGTAGCACACTGAGCTCAAGGAACTTTCATGGGATTTTTATAGGCTTTACAGCTCCAACATTCGCATGACCGAATTGGAGGAGGATAAAAAATTATTCGATAAAGCGTTTGAATGTCATGTTTGTGGACTGAGAAAAGCTGAAACGCCTCACAGAGATCATTGTCATCTTATGGCGCATGTCACAATGCTTGCAACTTGAGGTATAAGTTACCATGACACATGACCATCTTCTTTCACAATGCGAGTGGCTATCATACTCACTTTCACTTTGAGCAATTGCCTAATTTCGGTGTGATGAAAGATAAGATCAGTGTCCTGCCTGAGAGTGTAGAGGTGTATACTTCTTTCTTGAAACAGATGACGCGAAAAATTACTCTCTGCTTCCTTGACTTTCTACGTTTCATGTAGACTTAACTATAAACTTTTCGACACTATACCTCTGGAGGATATGCACATCAAGCGATCTGCATACCCTGATGAGGAAAAGTTTCAACTTGTGACTAGGAAAGGAGTTTTCCCTTATGAGTATCTGGACAGTAATGCAAAACTCGACAAAATAGGGCTATCCGAGATATCTGCATCTACCAGTACTCTCACAGGCGACGTCGTAACTAGAGCAGATTATGAACGTGCTCCGAATGCCAGGCAGGAATTCAACATTCCCAATTTTGGTGAATACGCAAGACTGTACACGGACAACAACATGGTCCTGCTTGCTAATGTTTATGAAACGTTCCGGAGTGTATGCATGGCCACTTACTCTCTGGACCTCGCCTTTTATCACACGGCACCTGTGTGCTCAACAAAACGAACCGCAGCATCGAACTTTTGACCGATGCTGATATGTCTCTCTTCTTTGAGCGCGGAATCGTTGGTGGACTTTGGCAGTGTCTCCATAGACACGCCAAGGCAAATAACCCACGTATGGGTGTGGGGTTCAATGCATCAGTCAAGTGAAGTTTTATTCGGTATTTGGATCTGAATAACGTACATAAATGCATGCGGTAATGCAGCCACTGCCAGTTTATTAAGTTTTAATCGGTGTCCGAAAACGAATTAGACGGATTAGGTGAAAAAATAATGGGTCTGGTGCCTGATTCTGATGTAAGGTATGCGGCCTAGGCAGACCTCATATATCCTGTTAGTATGCATAAAATGACAAGTGACTTGCCATTAATCCAGAACAACAAGTTCCGCTAGGAAGCACTGTCCCTAAAGTCATGACCACTGTTTGGCACAAGCAGAGGTATATAGAATGAGATTTTCACTCTGCAGCAGGGTGTGCGCTGATATGAAACTTCCTGAGAGATTAAAACTGTGTGCCGAACCGAGACTCGAACTCGGGACCTTTGCCTTTCATGGGCAAGTGCTCTACCAACTGAGCTACCCAAGCCACGACACATTATCCCTCCTCACAGCTTCAGTTCTGCCAGTATCTCGTCTCCTACCTTCCGAACTTCACAGAAGCTCTTCTGCGAAACTTCCAGAACTAGCACTCCTGGAAGAAAGGATATTGCGGAGACATGGCTTAGCCACAGCCTGGAGGATGTTCTCAGGATGAGATTTTCACTCTGCAGTGAAGTGTGCGCTGATATGATACAGAATTGAAGCTGTAAAGACGGGTCGTCAGTCGTACTTGGGTAGCCCAGAGGTATATGATTAATTATCATAATGTCCAATACCTGCATGAACCATTGACCTTGCTGTTGGAGGGGAGGCTTGCGTGCCTCAGCGATACAGATAGCCGTACCATAGGTGCAACCACAACAGAGGGGTATCTGTTGAGAGGCTAGACAAATGCGTGGTTCCTGAAGATGGGCAGCAGCACTTTCAGTAGGTGCAGGGGCAACAGTCTGGGCGATTGACTGATCTGGCCTTGTAACATTAACCAAAACAGCCTTGCTGTGCTGCTACTGCGAACAGCTTAAAGCAAGGGGAAACTACAGCCATAATTTTTCCTGAGGGCATGCAGCTTTACTGTATGGTTAAATGATGATGGCTTCCTCGTGGGTAAAATATTACATAGGTACAATAGTCCCCCATTCGGATCCCTGGACGGAGACTACACAGGAGGACATCCTTCTCAGGAGAAAGAAAACTTGCGTTCTACGGCTCGGAGCATGCAGTGTCCGATCCCTTAATTGGGCAGATAGCTTAGAAAATTTAAAAACGCAAATGGATAGATTAAAGTTAGATATAGTGGGAATTAGTGAAGTTCGGTGGCAGGAGGAACAAGACTTCTGGTCAGGTGAATACAGGGTTATAAATACAAAATCAAATAGGGGTAATACAGGAGTAGGTTTAATAATGAATAAAAAAGTAAGAGTGCAGATAAGCTACTACGAACAGCATAGTGAATACATTATTGTACCCAAGATAGACACGAAGCCCACGCCTACCACAGTAGTACAATTTTATATGCCAACTAGCTCTGCAGATGATAAAGAGATTGATGAAATGTATGATGAGATAGAAGAAATTACTCAGATAGTGAAGGGACTGGAATTAGATAGTAGGAAAAGGAAGAGAAGGAAAGTAGTAAGTGAATATGGAATGGGGGTAACAAATGAAAGAGGAAGCCGCCTGGTAGACCATAACTTAATCATAGCTAACACTTGGTTCAAGAATTATAAAAGAAGGCTGTATATGTAGAAGAGGTCTGGAGACACTGGAAGGTTTCAGATGGATTATTTAATGGTAAGGAAGAGATTTAGGAAACAGGTTTTAAACTGTAAGACATTTCTAGTGGCGGATGTGGAGTCTGACCACAATCTATTGGTTATGAACTGTAGATTAAAACTGAAGAAAATGCGAAAAGGTGGCAATTTAAGGAGATAGGACCTGGATAAACTGAAAGAACCAGAGGTGTAGAGAGTTTCAGAGTGAGAATTAGAGAACGATTGACAACAGTGGGGAGAGAAATACAGTATAAGAAGATTGGGTAGGCTTGAGAGATGAAATATTGAAGGCAGCAGGGGATCTAGTAGGTAAAAAGACGAGGGCTAGTAGAATTCCTTGGGTAACAGAAGTGATATTGAATTTCATTAATGAAAGGAGAAAATGTAAAAATGCGGTAAATGAAGCATACAAAAAGGAATACAAATGTCTCAAAAATGAGATCGACAGGAAGTGCAACATGGCTAAACAGGGATGGCCAGCGGACAAATCTAAGGGTGTAGAGGCATATATGACTAGAGGTAAGATAAATACTGCCTACAGGAAAATTAAAGAGACCTTTGGAGAAAAGAGAATCACTTGTATGAATATCGAGAGCTCAGATGGGAAACCAGTTGTAAGCAAAGAAGGGAAAGCTGAAAGGTGGAAGGAGTATATAGAGGATCTATGCAAGAGCGATGTCCTTGAGGACAATATTATAGAAATGGAAGAGGACGTAGATGAAGATGAATGGGAGATATGATACTGCATGAAGAGTTTGACAGAGGACTGGAAGACCTACGTAGATACAATTCCCCGGGAGTAGACAACTTTCCATTAGAACTACTGACAGCGTTGGGAGAGCCAGCCCTGCGAAAAATCTGCCATCTGGTGAGCAAGATGTATGAGTCTGGCGAAACACCCTCTATTTTAAGAAGAATATACTAATCCTAATCCCAAAGAAAGCAGGTGTTACAGGTGTGAAAATTACCGAATTATCAGTTTCATAAGTCATAGCTGCAAAATACTAACACGAATTCTTTACAGATGAATGGAAAAACTGACAGAAGCGGACCTTGCCGAAGATCAGTTTGGATTCCGTAGAAATGTTGTATCATGTGAGTCAATACTGACCCTACGACTTATCTTATAAAATAGATTAAGGAAAGGCAAACCTACGTTTCTAGCATTTATAGACTTAGAGAAAGCTTTTGACAATGTTGGCTGGAATACTCTCTTTCAAATTCTGAAGGTGGCAGGGGTAAAATACAGGGAACAAAAGGCTATTTACAATTTCTACAGAAACCAGATGGCAGTTATAAGAGTCAAGGAGCATGAAAGGAAAGGAGTGGTTGGGAAGGGAGTACGACAGGGTTTTATCCTATTCCCGATGTTATTCAATCTCTATATTGAGGAAACAGTAAAGGAAATAAAGGAAAAATTCGGAGCAGGAATTGAAGTCCATGGAGAAAAAATAAAAACTTTGAGGTTTGCCGATGACATTGCAATTCTGTGAGAGACATCAAAGGACCTGGAAGAACAGTAGAACGGAATGGACAGTGTTTTGAAAGAGGGATATAAGATGAACATCAAGGAAAGCAAAACGAGGTTAATGGAATGTAGTCGAATTAAATCAGGTGAAGATGAGGGAATTAGATTAGGAAATGAGACACTTAAAGTAGTAGATGAGTTTTGCTATTTGGGGAGCAAAGTAACTGATGATGGTCGAAGTACGGAGACTGCCAATGGCAAGGAAAGCTTTTCTGAAGAAGAGAAATTTGTTGACATCGAGTATAGATTTAAGTGTCAGGAAGCCTTTTCTAAAAGTATTTGTATGGAGTGTAGCCATGTATGGATGTGAAACATAGACGATAAGTAGTTTAGACAAGAAGAGAATAGAAACTTTCAAAATGTGCTACAGAAGAATGCTGAAAATTAGATGGGTAGATGATGTAACTAATGAAGAGGTACTGAATAGAATAGGGGAGAAGGGCAATTTGAGGCACAATTTGACCAGAAGAAGGGATCGGCTGGTAGGACATGTTTTGAGGCATCAAGGGATCACCAATTTAGTATTGGAGGGCAGCATGAAGGGTAAAAATCGTAGAGGGAGACGAAAAGATGAATACGCTAAGCACATTCAGAAGGGTGTAGGTTGCAGTAGGAACTGGGAGATGAAGAATCTTGCAAAGGATAGAGTAGCATGGAGAGCTGCATGAAACCAGTCTATGGACTGGAGAGCACAACAACAACAACAATCTACAACGATCTCTCACCTTAGCAGTGGAGCTAGTCAGAATCACAAGGACTATCTCCTTCAGTCAGTCCCCTTGGTTAAGGAGTATATTGAATTAAATACCGAAAAGAGGGTGGGCATGATTTGTGATTTCTAAAAAGATTTGTAAAATTTAATCAATAATTCCATTTTCGGTAAAACCGTGCAGAATGTATGAAATGAATGCTATATTTTGATTAGGACCGAATGGGATGGATGTTGGGAAGCAAGAAAATGCATTGCCATACGAAATTTTAAGCAGTTAACCATAATCAGTATAAACTGTAGAGATGGCAAGGACTATAGCAGAGCTTATGAAACCTATCTATTTGGGGATATGCATATTGGACATCTCAAAACTCCATATGTATTGGTTCCAGTACGAGTTTGTTAAAACTCGTTTCGTGGATACAAAGTTACTTTATATGGATACAGATTGCTTCATCTATTGAGAGATAAACTGTGATCCAGATGGAGTAATGAGGTGACAAAGTAATGAATTTGGTACATCTACGTATGCAGCCGATTGTCATTACAGTATTGTTCCTCAGAACGACGGGGTTATTGGCTTAATGTAAGATGAGGTGAATGGATTGCCAATTGTGAAGTTTGTAGGTCTAAGATCTAAAATGTATGCACATTGTACAATAGATGGGGCCACCCAGAGGCGGGCTTCGGATGTGCAATGAGTGGCATCACATGTCCTCACGGTCAAAGACTACTTGCAGTGCCTGTGTGGTGATGTTCGTGGTGCTCCACTGCAACCTCCTCATATGGTATGCAAACTAGTATTCGATCACGATGTCATTAGGTGTTTACTTTGCTGCAGGCTAAAGTCAGATTGTCCCCTAATGATCATAAAAAAGCCATTTGTGATTATTCTTCCATACTCACACAATCTACTTGAAGCATGAGAGGAGGTGGGAGACTCCAATGGTGTGAATGAGAGAGAGTGAGTGACTGACTGAGAGCTTGTGCCGAATAGTACAGTTTTTTATCATTGTGTAAATATTGTATGTGTGTGATGTATGGTTTGCCTACAAATGTGACTGATTATGTGTCTGTGTGGATGAATGTGACTGCGTTTCAATGTGGAAGCCTTTGTAAATATGTATACCCATGTGTAAATATATGAACACATTCAGTTTATTTTTTAATTAGTAGCATACTATGTATGCAAGAATATATAACCACCATGCACTGGAAAAAGTTCATCAACAATATAAAAACCTTAAAAATTTGTAGTGTATATATAAAAAGTTTATAAATTGTAGAACAATCATCAAAAAAGTTAAAACATTGCAAATTGAGAAAAAATATAGTTTTACAGTATTTATCTCTTTTGTACTTTATGTGCATGCTTGATTGTGTGAGTGCATATGTAAATAGAATTGTTTTTAAGTTTCACTTACCACTAGCTGTCCAAGTCATACCAGTTTTAAGTGTGGGTTCCACCCAGTTCATTTTAGCACAGCTATTTAGAACTGGCATCTTAGAGCCACCCACTTCATTATATTATTAAATTATTTCATATGGTTGAGGTAGAAAATATTTAGAGCCACCAAGTTCAACATGTAAATTAGTCTTCTGTTTGGGTGGAATTTCACTAGCAATAGTAATAGTGTTAATGTAAGAGAAACTATACCACTGCAATAGCTGAAATCAGTAGTGTGATGTAATGTAGAATATTTCACCCAGTACTGTCAGAGATGTAGGAATATTCAGTCAGTTCTGCAATGTAAAGTGAATTTTTTTTTCAATCAGCACTGTTATGTGTAAAACCAAGAGCTGTGAATGTCTGTAATAAAAATTTCAAACAATATCATCGAACTGTGAATTTAAAAGTAGTATCATTTCATACACCGTAAAAACAACAAAATTTGTGAATGTAACATAGTATTACTGCTGTGGATATTTATGTCTGAACAAAAAAAAATTGTTATTCGTTACCATACATCTTTGTTGTTATTTCACAAATCCTTGTCCTCATAAATGTATATAAAGGCTGTGCAAGACGCACAAAGTATTAGTTTGACGCGTGTGAGACATGTCGTTTAAGACGGAGAAAAACAAAATACATGAAATGGTGACATAGGATTTTGCCTATCGTGCTGCCCATATTTGGTGATGGGGACAAATATTATGTGACTGTGACGCTTTCTAAAGATGTTTAGCAAACATATCTAATATATTGCCAGTGCTTGCAGAAAATCACAGGCACAGTATCTGCTCTAAACTTTATGGTTCATGGAGAAACCAGTAGCACAGGTACACACATCCTATGAAGTAAAACTTCATTTATTTCTCATCCAACATAAAAGTAATTTCACATTTTCAAAACCAGTCACAACAACAATATTTTCACACATCTTCTTCTTTGTTTTGAGTCAATGGACAACAGGACACCCATATAATTCCAGGTCTTGAATAGCAGCAAGCTTCAAGATTTGACATATCCATTAGATCTTCTCCTTACCCATGATGCAGATGGTGGTACCGTGTGGTGGAATAATCAAGGTGACGTCACCATAACTTCATAGTGTATACTAGGATCATCCCAGTGAATTCCATGGTAGAAATGTCTTAACCACTTTGCATTCCTCTGTGTTTTTGCACACTTCACATCCCTCAATGACTTTGGTGATGCAATCTTTGGTGAGAATCACTCTATTATTCCGGCGTCTTCTGTGAACGTGATGAATGCAACATCTTTAAATATGAACTGTCTACGCACATCATCATAGAAACCCTGAGGGTCTGCAATGATGTTCACACATTGAGATAGCACTGTGGATTGCTCTAGGCACATAGGTGCACCTGTTCATGTATACAGCTCGTTGCACAACACTAGTGAGTGGCCAGTAGTTAGTCACGTGGTCGTGTTGAACTAGAGTATATGCTGCAGTGTGCTCCGAAACATTTTTCAAAGATTCAAATTCAATTCGTGCTTCCATAGTTACAGATTTAAACATCTTGTTCTGTGTTCAGCAGTCTATTACATTGATTGGCGCCAGCTCCTTGAATTTCTGTGGACTCAGTAGACATCCTTCCTGTTTGTAGTATGAAGCACGGAATCTTGCGTACATGTCATTTGCTAGACTGTATACATTTTCATCAATCTGCAGGTGTAAATTACCAATCGGATAGAATTCGGAGTTCAGGTAGACTCTGGCATTATTTAATTTGCAATTACGAAATTTAATGAAATCATGTGCTATATTCCTTCTTCTGTTTGTCTGAACCGCAGGTATGATGAACGTGGTGTTTCGCTTGCACTCGGTAGCACTGGGCACTCAAAAATCTCCCGTGAACAGAAAGATAATGGTAGAAATACACTGGCATTCAGAACTTTTGAAAGTTTCAATCTCTGCTCATCTGATACTGTGATGTGTGGCATTTTCCATATTAAATTCTTCATTTGTGTGGTCTTAGTCTCTGTAGTTGCTTTATAACTCATGAGGGTATTTGTGATCAGTCGTTGCAACTGCAAAATTTTTTGATTTTTTCACCAGACGAGTTTCGCTTTATTGAAGTAAAGCATCATCAGTGGTCTGTAATTAAGTTTATTTACATTTTTATTTGCATTTTAGATCGAAAAACAGTTCGTTAAGAATAGGTTGGTTTGTACTTAATGTGATTTTTTGGCTGATTTCTCGCTTACATCGGGAAATGCCGTCTGCTAGCACATAGTTGTTTTTGTGTGTTAGACATTGATAATTTTCATCTACTTTTTAGATGTTCTGCAGCACTATGCATTTCTCACAACACACTTTTGTGCACACCACTGTATTCTGTTTGTTTTCGTGTTTTGTACTGTTGCCAACATGATATTTCCACTATTTTTTTCTGACCCACAAATATTCTCTTTTAAATTATATTATTGTATGTGTGTAATTGTATTTAAGTATATTTCTGTGTATTTATGTCCTGTGTAAGAGTAGAGAAACGTTAACGGTGGATATATATATATATATATATATATATATATATATATATATATATAGGGAGGGGGAAACCATGATCAGTGGACATAAGTATATAGCATCATGATGGAGTGTGGGTTAGAGGAGAAGATGAGGATCGAGAAGTCAAACGAAACTGTGAATATGGTGAGGTGGGGGGTGTGATCTGGGTGGGGGGGGGGGGGGTGAAGGATGGAAAAGACTTTTTTTGTTTTTCATGTAATTTCATCACTCATTCTATATAGAGTCTGGTTTCCAATATTTATCTGGCCATTGAGAAACTTTATTTTGTGTTAATGTTTTTTTTATGAGGAAATTTTTTTGGAAAGGAAGAAGGTATCTCTCTTTACTGAGTTTTGTGCTATTCAATCGTTTTCAATATTGCTTGGTCTATGGCGTTCTTCTTTTAGATGATCGGCAAATGTTGAATAATTTGTACCATATTTGAATGCTCTGATGTGTTCTTTATATCTTGGGTCAAATGTCCTGCCTATCATTCCCATGTATATCTTCTCACAATCTCTGCAACTGAGCTGTTAGTTACCATATTGTTGGTATCTGTCTAGTTTTGAATTTAGTTTTGGGATATGATTTTGTATGGAATTATTTGTTTTGTAAGCAATGTTTATGCATTGCAACAAAGATTAAAAAAGAAAACAATAAGTTCAAAAATTATTGTGATGAAACACAGCTGAAAAATCTAAAGAAAAAACTGAAAACAGAAAATGTCATTATAATAAAATCTGACAAAGGTTATAGTGTTGTCCTCATGAAAACAAAAGAATACATAGAGAAAACAGAATTATTCATCAGCAAAAACAATATAAAAAATAAAATCAAACCCAACTAACAGATTTCAAACACATGTTAAAAACACAATCGAAAACACATAGTACACATTTACAGACAGAGAGAAACAGAGACTTGAAAAAAAAAAAAAAAAGAAAAAAACCTCAAGCCCTCAACATGAGATGTCAAATACAGTCCATAAAGAAAATTATCCAGTCTGTCCAATAGTAAATTTCAGAGCAGCTCCTACCTACCTACTAGCAAAACAAATGATGTCACAGCTTACCCAATATTATAAACTAGAAAATGATAGAACAATCAGAAATACCCCTCAACTGGTACAACATATCATAGATACATCAACATTGCTCTCTTTTGGTGTAGAAAGTATGTACAGTTGCATCCCAGTTAATGAAACCATAAAAATAATTGAAGAAAACCTGAAAAAACACAACCATCTACCCTATGAACACACAGATGAAACCATAAAATTACTGCAGTTAATGACGCAGCAAAATTATTTTGAATTCGATCGAGAATACGACATACAAGAAGAATGTTTACCCATGGATTCGCCTATCTCAGGAACATTAGCCAAAATTTTTATGAATCACGTAGAAAAATTAAACACTATGCTCGAAGTGTTACAAATATGTAGAGCGTTGTTTGATGTAGTTTGATCATGTATATGTTCGAGAATTAACAATGAATGCACGTGCTGCACAGTAATCCACCTACATTCGCAATCATACTCGCAAAGTGATGTAAAAGGGGCTGTTTAGCTGTGATATTGAAATTGGGTGCCATACTGTCACATCAATGGCCGGTGCTGAACTTAGTGTAAATTCTTCGAACTATCAAGTCTGTTGCTTAATATTACAGTACATCGAAGGTGTCTTTTGCATCACATCCGCGCATCGGTTACCGTATAATGATTGAGTGAGATAGCCTGTTTGAGTTGGGGGAGAAGTTTTGTGGCTGGGAGACAACTTCTGGGAGTCGCTAGCAGCTAAACAGTGACAGCGTACAAGAGTGCAGAATTACGAAACTCGAAATGGAACACCGAGCCATCATCTGTCCCGTCACGGCGACATATGAAGTTAAATGTAGAGTTCATGAAAGACTTTTGCACGGTTCCTCTTGAAACTCTCCACAACGCTGCCAAACTCTTCTAGTGTCCTTATGTTGTAAGTTTCTTTTATTTAAAAATAATTCAGTGCTATGCCATCGGCGGTAAGAATGTGGTTTACATAGTGTGATATCGAATTTTCTGTGAGAGGTCGTGGATCAGAGCGTCTTAAGTTTAGAATGCCAGTTTAGAATGTGACATAGAGGTCGAAGTCGTGGCAGAAAAAAGAAATGTTTGGCAGTGTACAAAGCGCGTTAGAAAACAGTGTTTCAAACAAGGAAACAGGTTCACACTGGGCGTTTCTTGCGATGTACAGTATAGTACGTGGAATAGGATCATTCTCCTAGAGTAGAGATGATGAAACTTTAAACTACCCTCTGTAGTGCATCAATAAGTGTGTATTTAATAGGTTTGTTCAACACAGGGAGGAGTAGCAGCAGCAGTTTGAGGGGTGAGTTCAGTGAGGGGCGAAGTATGCCGTTAGGGCTGCATCCTGTGCTGTTCTGGGAAGCATTGCGGAATCTCTCTCTCTCTATCTCCCTCTCTCTGTCTCTGTCTCTCTCCGTGCTGGACCCCCAACGCAGCTTTGCGTCAACGCGTGAGTGAGTAATGGCGTCTATGTGAGTTGTATATCGGATGAAGTTATTTGAGCTTCTATAGTTGTTAAATTTTGTCTGCCGAGGGGGTAGAGAATAACGATGACAGGATGTTGGGCTTATAGATTTGAATGGATGTGGATCTGTAGTACTTGTATGTAGTTTGGGAACGCACCACAATGCGCGCATTTCCGCCGAATTGTCAAAACACGGTCCTGTCGCAGTAACTCAGTTCGCTCTGTTTCTAGACGGGCTGCAGAAGGTGGTGGATATGGCTTCGTCCGACTTGTACTCAGTCCCGACTTAAAATGGTATGATCACATGCGCAAAGCTGTATAAATGGGAGCAGTTGCAAGATGTGTAGGGACTGACTAAGTCCACGTTGGATTTTTATTGTAGCAGATAGGTTCGAGAAGGGTGACTCGTTTCGAGATATGATTCACTTGTGGCTGTGATACTTCTCAATTAGTCATCGCCTTTAACCCAGTGGATATATAACGGAACATCTGACATGGTATCGAGACAGAATACGTTACACATACTGGATAAATATCTAGCGCCGTGAGTGAGTTGCAAATACCGGTCACATACTGCGTTCCTTAACCGAATGACTTTCAAAATTCATCGTGTGAGTGTGTGATATGTCGGCATTTGAGGATCAGGTTTATAAAGTATATCTGTTTGTGTAAAGGAAATGTCTATGTGCTGTTGTAGGGAGGGCGTGGATTTGACTTGGGGTACTGTGATAGCGAAGGGAAGGGTATGTCTAGTGCTAAGGAAGGTACAGGTACTTCCAGAGCCACAGCGGTCAACAGAGTGTATTTCCAATACTTCGCTCATTGCCGAATACCGTTCAGTTGAGACCTAGATCATAAGATTTAATTTTAAGTATAATGATAGAAGAAATATGTAAGACGTTTTCTAGAATGTGTTCGTGTATGTAAAGTCTCTGGTGGTATTGATTCGCGTTCCCAGGTTAATGGTAGCGGTCTTCCAAATTCAGAGGCCTGTTGGAGTGTAGGAATGTATGATAGTTGACTTTACCATGTTCTAGACGACCGAGTAGCTAACTAAGTATGTCCTGGGCTGCTTTCGTGATCAAGTGTAACTTTGAGAAGATGGCGCGTTTGCGGTGGAGCGTTATTCCCTCCCATGTAAATTGTTCGGACGACTGCTTCTGCACATTTGGTGCCTTTATTTAGTTGAGGGAAAATGGATTGTGGTGTATTGGGCACACGTTTGCCTGTTCTCTAGACGTGGGAACGACCATAGTTGGTTTGTAGAGAATATTGATCATCTCGGATCTGATAGATGACCGACTTCGGTATTCGAGAGTGCGAATATCAGTTTACTCTACTTGTTTCTAGTTAGTCAATGGTTTACAGCACGCTGCACATCGATAAACTCTGGAGTTTGTGGAGAAATAATTTACAGTGTATATGTTGTGCATTATGCTGCGTTAGCGATCGGGAGGTTAGTGCGGTGTTCTCGATATCGAGAAGTACAGCGAAAATTGAAGGTACTCGAAGATATATTCCCTGATCGGAGATCAGTTTGATGGTCCAATATTTTTGCGAGTAACGTTTGTATTTGATGGCCTGTACACAACTTTGCGATGTTTAGTTGTCTGTGAAAAATGGTGATCAGTGTAAAATAGTTTATTACCATTGAGTGTAGCGTCTGTAGAAAGAAAGAACAGGTTGGCGGTGTATAGATTGAGGGAACTGTCCGTGCAAATTAGCAATCTTTGCAAAATAACGAGAGAGACCCCCAGAAAGAAAAGGTGGATGGTGCTTCGATAGCGATGGCGTTAGTAATTCGACTGGTAAATTCGATAAGAGCTAATGAGAATGCTCGACTGATTGTGATGTGATATAGGAGCGGTGAGAACATTTGCGTATGTTGCGAGCAGGAAGGCTATCACATTATGTCCGGGAGGAAGACTGGATTAGGCGATATTTTAGTACACAGGTTCTGTTATGGGAAGAATTTCCGTGCGTACAAGCTGCGGCATGAAGAAAGCAAGCATTAACTATTTCTGGGAGACTATACAGTCCCCGAGAGGTCGACTTGGCTATTATTTTTTGCAAAGAGATGTGACTTAAGAATAATGCTGAGAACGTTTTAGATGGCGATTTGTCACGCAGAAGTTTCGCGGCGAGGCGAGAGCCGTGCTGGTTAAACGTGTGTGTGTGTCAACACGCCCTGCATTCAACAGCAGAGACAAGCGGCACCTGGAGATGCCTGGCATATGAGAGCGGTGTGAGCGCTGCTTGGAATGCAACATCCACCGGTGTTCGGTGGTGGCGGCTGGCAGCTGCGACGGAGCGTGCGAGGCCCGAGCTGTGGTTGCTGCACTTCGTGGGGGTTGTGGCGCGCGCAGTGAAGCGTCAGTCAATCATCACTTATGGTCCGTTGGCATCGCTAAGCGGGGAAAGCAGGTTCTGCTATTGTGGAGTGGAATTCTGAAGCCTCTTCGCCGGACCGCAGTCAGAGGAAGGCCGAACGTGTGCGGCTCTGCTTGGAGTGCGCGTCATTAACAGCGCCTGCAGCTCGCGGTTGCGCCACCACCCGATCACACCAGCACGTGTGTGTAGGTAAGCACGTATTTGGATAGGAATTTCGCAGCTGTTACGTATGAATGGGCGGTGCCGCCACCTCGTCCTTGTGGAAGCCGAGCAGGGGCAGAGCGCGGTTTGACATCTGAGGTATACGTCACTTATCACTACCTCCTGTGTACTCCATAGACCGGGGGTGGGGGACCGTGGACTCTGCTTACACGCGTTGATTGCATTATTTCAGGAGCGAGTCTGCAGGTCTTCGTATGCACAGTTTGAATAGTTTACGAGTACTTAGCGTGTCTACACATGATTGTGCTGTATTATTTAGGAGCAGTTTGCAGGTGTGCACTGAAATTATATCGGAAAATTAGGAGTTGTTTGGCTATTTGGACGTAAATGTTTTGCATTATTTACGAGCAGTTCTTGTGTCTGTAGGCTGTGCAATGCGTTATTTTTAACTGTTTACAATTAGCAAGCGTGTGTGTAGAGCATTATAAATGAGTTATGTAGGAGTGGTTTGCAGGTCTGTACGGTGTGGGACATGATGGTGCGTGTGTTCTGTGATACATATACTCCATCCCTAAATAAAGTACATTCGTTCCTCCATCCGTGGGCCTAGTGCAGGCTGAGTCCTTTCACCAGAAACTCGTAGGAAGAGGTTGTGTGCTGGAGGCTTAGGTTTGTGGTGATGAGCTTTGTTTACAACAATGTTCTTAGGTTGGTGGCGGAAGCACAAGTGACCTTCCTTTACTAGAAGAATTCAAACTTCGCGCTGGTTCCTAGGAGGAAGCGGCGGTCGGGTGGCTGAAGTTAGTTCGAGTGTCCTTTCTTTCCAACAATTTTCTTAGTTCGGTAGAGAAAGCGCACGTGACCTTTCTTTACTGCCAGAATTCAAACTCGGCACTGGTTCCTAGGAAAAGGTGGCGGTCTGGACCTTGAAAGTAGTTGAAATTAGGTAATTGAACCGCTTTTCATACTTATATGATATTGTAAATTGAATTATTTAATATGATTAAAATTGAAATGCAATTAAGTACTTAGGCAATCGATAGCTTAGAAGCGCGATGTGGGTGTTAGCATATTTACAGAAGACTATGTCTGGCACGTGTATGGAGGCGGCGATCGAGGGTGTGTGACGTAAGCGGTCGGACGCCGCGGAGCGGTGGGCGGCGCGTGTCCGGCTGTAGCGCGCGCGCGGGAGGGCAGACGATCCTCAGTTAGTTAACTTAGCGAGAGCGTTCTTTGACGAGGACGCCGCGAAATGGACTGGCAGCTGTGTGACGCCAGGACAGATTCCACTCTCCAGCAAACAACTTTGGCGCCAAGCATGTTCTTTGTCCGCCACGAAACCGCGTGGTGGATCGCTAACCGAACGTTGTGACGTTGGGGGAAGATTCCACACTCAGGCGAACAATTTTGGCGCGAAACGTGTGGGAGGGACGAATACGTGTGGTGAACGGACAACCTACCGTTGGGACGTCAGAACTGGCAGGTTCGAACGAGCAAACGATGTTTACACCGCTGGACCTGCGCGGTCCGAGCGGCCGCTGGACCAGTGGCGTGCTACTGCTGACCGGTGGCGACAGGGCTAGCCTCCTCTGCTGGTGACGATTTGAACTAAATCAGTTGGAGTCGCAGTCTCGAAGATGTGTACTAAGTCTCTTGGAGAATAAGTGATGACTGTACTGCTTGAAATAAAGACTTCAGTCCTTTTTCCTTGCAAAATCAGAGGATGTGAATTAGATTAGTACAACTGCAGTTTATTATTTGATGCGATTTTGACAGGTTAGCAGTGAAGAAACATAAGTGACTGTCAAAGTTCGTAGGATGTGTACTATTTCGTAGGTGCGATCGATTATGGTGTTGGAATTTGAACTTGTGAGAGATGTTTGTTATGGATGTAGCGCAAATGGCTTTCTTCCCGCCGAAATCAGAAATCTCGAATAAATAATAAATGATAATAATAATAAATAGAAGTACAGTTTTCGAGAAATTATCGTGTTGGTATTTGAATTTGGCGCAATTTTCTTGTGGAGGTAGTCCAATAATAACAATAGTAGTAATAAATGGTAATAAATGATAATGAATGATAATAAATGAATAATAATGAATAATAATAAAGAGAAGTACGGTTTTGCAGCCATTATCCTGTTGGAATTTGAATTTGGGGCAATTTTCTATTGCGGGTAGGGCTATAATAATAAATAATAACAATAATAAATAATAATAAATGATAGTAAATGATAATAAATGATAATGAATAATAATGAATAATATTAAAGACAAGTACGGTTTTGCAGCCATTATCCTGTTGGAATTTGAATTTGGCGCCAATTTTTTCTGGAGGGTTAGGTTAGTGGACATAACACAATTGACCTATTTTCCCGCCAAAATTCAAATTTCGCGCCAGTTTTCTGGAGGGTTAGGTTAGTGGAGGTAGCACAATTGACCTATTTTCCCACCAAAATCCACCATCTTGGATGACGTCATGTGCTGTTGTCAAGTGTACACGCCGCCATCTTGGCTGACATCATCGCTGTCATCTTGAATAGATTTGGCAACAGTGGAATGTGGGGTGGTACACAGGTTGTCCCACTACTTACTTGTCTGGCCCTACTTCTCGTTATCATTCAAATTCTCTGTCAACAACAACTTTAATTATCCGCGCAACACGTGGACAAACTATTATCTAACTCACAAGATATACGCAGTATAATACAATGACAATAGCACACGAGATTCAGAATCAAAAACAACCAAATATAAAGCAAATACAGTACTAAACACCACAAAAATAATACGACAACGCCGTTAGCAACGACGGTAAATCGATCGACAAATGACACAGAAGTCACTGACACAAATGCACTATAAATAAAACACATAAACAACATAGTCAGAGCATTAAATATCTACAGCATACTAATAAACCATATTTTTCCTCATAATGTGGACCTCTTCGGCAAGTACGCGAACTGACAGCATCACAGAAGTGCCAAGGACTTAGATCCTGGCACCGGTCCGCCAATTGCAATCTTACTACTTTCTTTTATAATCTGGACTTTAATAAAAATGGATATGTAATGTTAATCAGAACACAGGGAGAAGTTGTGATCTAAATGACAATAGATTTATTCTTTCTTAACATCACAACACAATAAAAATGACTAAAGAAACGTCACACGAACATTTTTATTTGACAAAAGCTTTCACTGAGATGGGGTCTATGGTGGACAAAGTGATCAGCAGGGGATCGAAACACGACACTAACCGGAACATTAATCTGACTTCATACACGTGAATCTTGATTATGGCACAAAAACAACGCCACCATCAAGCAGCTATACTCTACTACCCCAAAACGAAAAATATGGTTCGAAAGAACAGGATGCTGAGAAAAATATATTGGAGCCGTACGCCGTAGCAGCGAATACTTTATCCTTCTGCTGGCCAGGGCGGCACACCGCGATGCGTTCGGCGACAGAAATCATGGACGGCCGCAATCTGTTATTAATGGCACGCGCTCGAAAAATGCAAGTACGCCATCTCGCGTTCGGTTAATTCGGAACGCAGGTACTTTCCTCTGAAACCCCAGTGAATATCAGTGTGCTGGTGGACCCGTCTGGTGGTCTGCCAAACCAATTTGACTCCGTGCCACGACTATGCGTGACGGAATACGTCAAATGTTTAGACGGCCAACTCAAGACAAATAAGTACACCCACGCATCACTCGTGTTTGTTATGCTAGAAGCAGTACCTCTGATGGTTCCGAAGGTGGCTGGCACAGGCTCTAAGTGGCACACTGACAAAGGACACAAGTCACACTGTTTAGGTAGAGACCTGCAGTTCTTTACTAGCGAAGCGCCAGTACAAGAATGATCTCTTCTCTTTCTGTCCGCTTCATCCTCAGCTTGGTAGCAAAGCACATTTACATCTTAGACTTCCCCCACTTTAGCACAAGACAATCACGAGCTGGAGCGCGGCATTCGAAGCTGGGAGAGCGCCCTTTGCTCTGCATACACCGATTTGACCAATTGGAGACTTTAAAATTAATTGGGAGAAAACGACAAAAGATTCAGCATCGCGGCCCCTTTCCCACGCGTTAACTCCGTGTCTTTCGCTAACAATATGACCAGGATGGAACCACAGTCCTCCATAAAAAGCTTGTTATCTCCCCTGTTGCCTAGGCGCCAGTGACCTGTCCCACGCACACAGATGTCCCGACGGCTTGCTGCCCTAACACAGCCCCATCCTCTGCTTTATTTGCCGCTGGCCTATGCAGCGGCGCCTTCTCGGCGCTAGTCAGTCCACCCGGATGTGGACGCCAACCGACTGGCGCCAACCGTGTCTGCACAAAGAAACCGCAGAACTCGTCCCACCAAGCCGTGCTTTTACTGCAGTCGTTTAAATCGGTGCCCTATTCCTTTGAACCCAGGTAAACCTTACTATTATTCCTTCCCTACAGCACGCAAGCAAAAGCATTAACTACTGCCCACCGTTTCATCATAATGTATGAAATCAAACTGCAACAAAGATCATATTCCCTAAGAACATGAAGTGGCATAACATCGAATCAGAAGTGAGAGTGCCCTGCAATCTCTCAATATTTCTCTAGCACGTGCTGGACAATACCCTTAAATTCTGAACAAAGATGCTGAATATCTTTGTGGCTCGCAGTGAGTGCTTGCAGCTGACTGTGAAGATATTCATTTACGACACTTTTATTTGCTTTACCAAACAAGCAAATTCTACGCTATTTCTTTGTGTGGTTTTTTTTTTTTTTTTTGCAACTTCCACTGACATAGAAATACAACGACATTAAGGTCGCTAAAACCTTCTTCTAGATTAACTTCCTCAAAAGATCACATCTGTTTGTCACCAAGATATCTAATATGTTCCCATCTCGAGTTGGTTTTCTAACCAATTGCTCAAGGTTGGATGTTGAGAGCGTTCCTAGAATAACTTCAGACGAGTCTTTGCTTCTGCCCCCTGTGGTAAACGTGTAATTTTTCCAGTCACTGGACGCCAGATTAAAGTCTCCACCTATAACTAATGGATAATTTGGACATTTATTTCCTATGTGCTCAGTGATGTTCCATGGCATGCCTGTATAAGTTTTTTACGTCCTGGTACATAATGTTACTCCAATCAAGGGATACGTTGAACCTATCCTCAACCGTGGATTATTTGCCTTGGTGTGCCTAAAGACACATTGGCAAAGTCACTATTTAAAATGTCTCTCAGCACTATGCGACTTAACTTCTGAGGTCATCAGTCGCCTAGAACTTAGAACTAATTAAACCTAACTAACCTAAGGACATCACACAAATCCATGTCCGAGGCAGGATTCGAACATGCGATCGTAGCGGTCGTTCGGCTCCAGACTGTAGCGCCTAGAACCGCACGGCCACTCCGGCCGGCCCCTATTTAAAAAAAAACGCAGTTGATATCCGTTTGACCTATGGCAGCGCCATCTAGCGGGCCAACCATAGCGCCATCTGTTTTCCCCCTCCAAGCTAGACAAGTTTCGTCTTTGTAGTTTTTACGTTTCAAGTTTATTTCATGAGATATTTGGCCCAGTCACGATCAATGGACCACCCTATATATATATATATATATATATATATATATATATATATATATATATATATATATACTTACAATGCTGATGCTGCTGCTGCCGATGCAGGCTTTCAGAAGCCAGCTCACCAATTATACACTCCTGGAAATTGAAATAAGAACACCGTGAATTCATTGTCCCAGGAAGGGGAAACTTTATTGACACATTCCTGGGGTCAGATACATCACATGATCACACTGACAGAACCACAGGCACATAGACACAGGCAACAGAGCATGCACAATGTCGGCACTAGTACAGTGTATATCCACCTTTCGCAGCAATGCAGGCTGCTATTCTCCCATGGAGACGATCGTAGAGATGCTGGATGTAGTCCTGTGGAATGGCTTGCCATGCCATTTCCACCTGGCGCCTCAGTTGGACCAGCGTTCGTGCTGGACGTGCAGACCGCGTGAGACGACGCTTCATCCAGTCCCAAACATGCTCAATGGGGGACAGATCCGGAGATCTTGCTGGCCAGGGTAGTTGACGTACACCTTCTAGAGCACGTTGGGTGGCACGGGATACATGCGGACGTGCATTGTCCTGTTGGAACAGCAAGTTCCCTTGCCGGTCTAGGAATGGTAGAACGATGGGTTCGATGACGGTTTGGATGTACTGTGCACTATTCAGTGTCCCCTCGACGATCACCAGTGGTGTACGGCCAGTGTAGGAGATCGCTCCCCACACCATGATGCCGGGTGTTGGCCCTGTGTGCCTCGGTCGTATGCAGTCCTGATTGTGGCGCTCACCTGCACGGCGCCAAACACGCATAGGACCATCATTGGCACCAAGGCAGAAGCGACTCTCATCGCTGAAGGCGACACGTCTCCATTCGTCCCTCCATTCACGCCTGTCGCGACACCACTGGAGGAGGGCTGCACGATGTTGGGACGTGAGCGGAAGAAGGCCTAACGGTGTGCGGGACCGTAGCCCAGCTTCATGGAGACGGTTGCGAATGGTCCTCGCCGATACCCCAGGAGCAACAATGTCCCTAATTTGCTGGGAAGTGGCGGTGCGGTCCCCTACGGCACTGCGTAGGATCCTACGGTCTTGGCGTGCATCCGTGCGTCGCTGCGGTCCGGTCCCAGGTCGACGGGCACGTGCACCTTCCGCCGACCACTGGCGACAACATCGATGTACTGTGGAGACCTCACGCCCCACGTGTTGAGCAATTCGGCGGTACGTCCACCCGGCCTCCCGCATGCCCACTATACGCCCTCGCTCAAAGTCCGTCAACTGCACATACGGTTCACGTCCACGCTGTCGCGGCATGCTACCAGTGTTAAAGACTGCGATGGAGCTCCGTATGCCACGGCAAACTGGCTGACACTGACGGCGGCGGTGCACAAATGCTGCGCAGCTAGCGCCATTCGACGGCCAACACCGCGGTTCCTGGTGTGTCCGCTGTGCCGTGCGTGTGATCATTGCTTGTACAGCCCTCTCGCAGTGTCCGGAGCAAGTATGGTGGGTCTGACACACCGGTGTCAATGTGTTCTTTTTTCCATTTCCAGGAGTGTATATAGGTGTTCGTTCTTTCCGCGCGCTATACGAGATTGGAATAATAGAGAATTGTGAAGGTGGCTCGATGAACTCTCTGCCAGGAACTTAAATGTGATTTGCAGAGTATCCATGTAGATGTTGTTGCAGATGTAGGTGCTGTTGTTGTTGCTGCTGCTGCCGTTGATGCACGTCAGCATTTGATCCACAATTTGCTGGATATATGCTGGAACAATAAGACGAAGTGTATTTAATATCACTACTACGAAATTCTTAGTGGAATAAAAAGTTGCAGTTTTTGATACGAATACTAACTTACTAGGTAATTACCATTGCCTAGGGCATTTGCTGCCACTGCCATTGCTGCTGCTGCTCGATGCCGCTGAAGACTTCATTTTTTTCGAATAAAAACTGGTGGCATGCGTACGAGCAGGAAGACGACCTGAGTCACCAGCCAAAGATGGCAGAATGAGGCTAGGGGTGCAGGAGATTCAAGCACTGCCTGCAAATTTAGTGGGAATCAATCAGATTGCAGTATTTGTGGATGCTTTGGTCGATGGGTTTGGACAGGATGGTTCTTGCTCTCACAAACCGGATGTAACCACTCGAGTGAGAGTGAAGGCGTTTTCCTGGGTATCAAATATCAAAAGGACGCCGACTTCTGCTCTGGGGTCGCTGGATTATCTAGGTGGCAATGCTCGGGTCGCTCCCTGGGCGGGTGAATAGTGAACTACTACTCAGTATACGTTTGGCTGCCTTTGTGACCACACGAATTATGGGCAGCACATGGACGAGTGTGTTTGTGTTCTCAAACGTCTCTGCATACAAGACCTCATACATATGGCGTGTGATCTTAAAATTTAATTACTCGATTTGCTTTCGTCTGTCTGCACATATGGGGACGGACCACATCACTCTTTGTGATGTTATCATCGGTCAGTAGTTCCCACTGTTGTCGCTTGGGGGCGCTGGGTTCACCCGTTAGTTGTCCTCAAGGTTTCCCGACATCGTGGGGAGCAGATGTGTTGTTGTGACGGTCCCAGCAAAGCACGGTAAGGGAGTTATGTTTTTCTAGCATCATGTATTTACTTGGAGCTGTCACTGGGTGTGTGTGTTTTATAGAGTCTATTTGCGGCATATATGTTAGGCTCGGGTTTTTTCACAATATGTTATTCCCACCGTCAATTTGTAGCACTGTAATCAGAGCAGGACATCACGTCTAATGTTTGTGGCAGTGAAAAGCTAGTGCTTCCTACCACGTCTTACATGTTGGCACAGCTGTTTGGTTGGGGGTGAGTGCTACTTCCAATCTGTGGTATGCGAGGCTGCTGGCAGCCCAGCAGTGGACAGCGGTCGCGGGTGTCACGAGCGTGTCGCGCAGCTGGTTTGTGGGAGTGCTGTGTACTGGCCAGCACTTCCGCCCCTGCGGTCGGTGCGAACACGGGATTGAACAGTGTAATTACGTGCTGTGAGTCATGTTGGTGTTGATTTTGTGACGATATTCCTTGTGCAATTGGAAAAAACCTACCTATTTAATTACTTCTTTTCGATGTATTTTACAAGATCTGCGTCTTTCGAAACAGCAGAGAATGATGAGCAAAAGAGATCCAACCACTCTGAATCGAATTTTATAAATAAATAGTATATCCCTTGCTATGTAATTGAATTTCCTGTGGTGAGAATCTCCCTCTCCAGCACAGACTGAGTGCTTTTCCCACCAGTTACCAGGGAGGGCTGGGGGACTTACCAGGGGGGGAGGGGTTAATTAATTGATCGATTTAATTAATTAGTCAATCGAATTGATAGAGTAGAAGAGGGCTATCCGAATAACTCAGGCCTTAAAGTGTGCTGGTTTCAGTGAGGTGGGGGGGGGGGGGAGGGAGGAGGGGCAGGGGGAAGGGTTTCCGGGAAGGGTGGATTCTCCCCAGGGTGTCGTAAGTCAGTTAACAGAACAATAGGTTAAGGGAGGGAGAGGGGAAGGGCTTATATGAAAAATGACATATCAGAACACAACTTTAATGTCTTAAATCAATCAGCTGTCACAATTTAATTAATTTACATATCAATTTGAGATCAAAAGTGTGCCAGAACGAACTTTGTCCCACTGCTACTGTGTCAAATGCTTTTGGGAAATACGGTAATACGGAATCTGCCTGTTGCCATTCACCCAAAGTTCGCAATCTATCGTGTTAGAAAAGAGTACGCTAAATCTCGCACGTCTATGCTTTCTGAAACCGTGCTGATTTGTGGACAGGAACTTTTTCGTCTCGAGGAAATTTATTATATTCGAACTGAGAATATGTTCAGGAATTCTTCAGGAAATCATCTACAGAGGCACTTCATTTGCTAACTGGTCTTGCACTCGGGAAGATTGGTTCATATTTTCCGTCGCTTTCCTAAATCATCCAGGTAGTTTTTTTCTTTTTTTAAAATCGACGCGATCAGTTTCCTTCCCCATCCTTGTGCTCCATATCCAATGACTTCGTTGTCTACCGGACGTTAAGGTCTCACCTCTTTTTCTTGTTCCTTTTTTTATGTCATTATCAAATCGCACGGCTTTATACAGTCATATCATCTGTATTGTGGAGGGCACACGAATTCATTAAAGTTGTGCCTTTTAAACAGCCATTGACTCCTCCAGGGACAAAAGCGCTGCATTGTTCTAAAACAGTGATTTACAATCTTTCTGAAACCGTTACCCCTGAGTATAATCAGATATTAGGTAGTACCCCCCGTCCCCCACCACCACAATCATCAGCACTAGCGCCTAACTAAACTTTAGAATGGAAAAAAATTCTTTGAAGACTTTGATTTTTAAAATGACAAAATATAAGTGTACACAGTTATTGTTGCTTTTTTATTAAATTATGAGCTAATGGATCAATAAGACAACTGGTACTGCTTTTTGCTAATAACCTCTTTTTATAGAATGATGAAGCAGTTCTAAGTGAGTTGCGAGTGCTACCTACAACTCCTTCTCATAAAAGAAAGCTAACTATCCACAGCAGGGTAGACTCTTAATACAAAACGTGCCTCCTCTGCAGTACTCCTTTCCCTAGCGACGCTTACTTCAGCAACACCTTGCACCTCAGTTTAAAAAATGCGTGCACTGTATTTAGGCCTTTTGTTCGTAAATCACTTCATTGCTGGACTCCATCCACCTGAACTGGCAGAAATTGCAAGACTTCAGACTCCCAATGTTACGTCTGACCACTTCCACTAAATTTAATAATAATAATAATAATAACAATAAGAATAGTACAGTGTAGGACCTACATCACTGTTGTAACCATTACATAGTTACTGTTGCAGTGTGCTAATAGTCCGTTTATTGTTGCGAAGTGAATAATGAGGTAATTTCCGGCCTATTGCGAGAACTAACAACAATTCGGATAAGGCATTTTCATTAGATATTTAAGCGTATGTCATGGATATGCCTCAATTTTAGTGTCATAGGTGCATGGTACAAAGTATGTTTGTAGTGAGTGGACTATGTGAAGACGCTCCCACATTCATTTCACAAGCTGCAGCCTCCACCACATTGTGTCACGCATTAATGCTAGTATTCGAAAAAAAATTGGGAACTTATGTAATCAGTATTACGGTCTTACGAAACAGTGATAAGAGTATAGATAATTTAAAAGTAATTTATTTTCGTGACCGGAACACAACTGAATCCTATCGTATTTACCTACCAAAAAATTACATTTTACACCTCAGGTTGGGAAACACTGAGGTAGAACATTTATAATCAATTAAAAACACTGAGAAGTGAGAGCAACATCTATACGCAACATACATATGCTTTTATGAGTCCAGAAAGAACTCTTCCGAAATAGATGAAAATGTGAAAGATACACGTCATTCGTATCCTGTGGTTTCCTTAGTGGTCAGGATGTGACGTGTTGGACTTCCTTTTCCTTGTTTTGCAACGGAAGTTGTTGCTTCACAATACACGCTGTAAGTTTCACAGTACGTTCTTGCCGAATTTATCAGACAGGCAAAACGTAGCCCGTTGACCTTTTTACTAAATCTTTAGAAAGTACAGCACTGTCAAAATGAGTCGCATACTTAATACTCAGTGGGCAAGTGATGTGTTGCATGGAAGGCAGGATTGGGTGTTGGTTGTTTATTTATTTCGTGTTACGTATATCCTTGTTGTGAACAGCTCACGGGATATGGAGCGACTCAATTTTATAGAATCCTTCTCGCTATTAAAACACAAAATTATAGGGAATTAAGTGAATAGTAACATTCATTTAAATCATTAGATACAGGGTAGCCCAAAATACATGTTAGAAAGTGTTAGTCTACTATGGTTTAATCGTATGCCGTAAATTCTTCTTCTTTTGATATTGTTGTATCGTATTTCTGAAAATTCTATAGCTCACTCTCTGGTGTCTCAGTTCACACTAACACTGGAACAGTGGTACTGTGAGTCCACACGTCCAAGCTGCTGCTCCACTTCATCCACAAAAAGTCACTGTTTATTGCGCAATCTGTACACAGTGCGTTACTTGGCCCATTTTTATTGAGTAACTGTCACAGCAGACAAATATAGACAAGTACGGGAGCTTGAATTTGTACCGACTGCACGACGCTGCACGAAAGCTCTGAAACTACTGGTTCATGCATGATGCAGCACGTCCAGACCATATTTCGGACATCCATTTCCTTCAGGAAGCATTCAGATATCGGGTAGTTGTCCTGGACATCTTAGCACTCAATGGACATGGTGTCGTGGTGTCGAATTGCCCCCCTCCCCTCCAGCCCCAGCCCACCGTAGCCACGATCTTGATAGGTGCGAATATTTCTTGTGGGCTTCTATAAAGAACAGTGTCTTCAAAGATGTACCTGCAACACACTAGGATCTTCGTGCTGCCATTTCTGGAGAGATTTGTGCAGCCGAAAATTATGTTCTTCAGAAAGCCATTACGGAATTCAGTTTGTGGCTCTACACGCTGATTGCTGCAGAAGGAAACTATTTTGAAAACACTATGTATTAAATTTCAGGTTGTGTTTTATAGTATAAATGTGATGACAAGAATGTATCACCCCATATTACGCCGTGGTATACAAAAACTTTCTAAAACTTATTTTGCACCACCCTGCCTGTTCATGTCAGACAGGTCCCCTTACAGAATAATTACTGTGGTGTCACCGCCAGACACAACACTTGCTAGGTGGTAGCTTTTAAATCGGCCGCGGTCCGGTAGTATACGTCGGACCCGCGTGTCGCCACTGTCAGTGATCGCAGACCGAGCGCCACCACACGGCAGGTCTAGAGAGACGTACTAGCACTCGCCACAGTTGTACAGACGACTTTGCCAGAAGGGGATCACTGACAATTACGCTCTCAATTGCCGAGACGATAGTTAGCCTAGCCTTCAGCTACATTTGCTACGACCTAGCAAGGCGCCGTATTCAATTGCTAATTAATATTATGAAGCATGTATCATCAAGAGCGATGCTCTACAATTATGGATTAAAGTTAAGTATTCCAGAAGCTACGTACTTTTCTTTATAGCATTCATTACGTATCCTGTTTCAGACCTCACGCCAGCCTGCGTGAGTTTAAGCGCGTGCCTTTCGGCTTCCTCTCATTGTGTCTAGGCTGTCTTGCCTAGACACAACATTTTTGGCGACTCGGATACAAACGGTCGTATTGCTCTAATTTAGTTGTGTCATGGCTTCGCCACAATCTCCAGATGTACTGTCCGAATTTTATCGCTTGCAGAATCAGCAGACGCAGGCATTATTGGATGCCCTTGGACAGCTCGTCCAGGCTCAACGTGCAATGCAAAACGATGCGGCCGCCGCCGCTTCACCTCTACCGCAGCCACAACGCGCAGTTGCACCACCTTTTTGTCAATTTGATGCGGCAATGGAAAGCTGGACGGAGTGGTCACGCCAATTTGGATTCCATCTCGCCGCCTACAGGATTCAAGGTAACGAGCGGCAGCCATTTCTTCTTTCCGCCGTGGGCGTGCACACGTACCGAGTGATAGTGAAATTGTTTCCCCGCCGCGACGTAGCAACTCTGTCCTACGAAGAAATTTTGTCTGCATTGGATGCATATTTCAAGAAATCAGTTAATGTAGTTGCAAAAAGGTATACGTTCTTTCGTACAAAACGTACGGCTGGTCAAACTAATCGGGAGTGGGTTGCAACTTTGCAAGGCCTTACTAGGGATTGTGCTTTTGAGTGTGAATGTGGACTCCCTTATTCAGATACTATGGTACATGATGCAATTGCACAGAACGTTTCTGATGTTCGTATACAGGAGCAAATTTTGAAACTAGTCAATCCCTCCCTTCAACAAGTGATAGACATATTGGATAGGCAAGACACACTTGACTTTGCTCAGGAATCATTTGAAACTTCGCCAGCCGTGTGTCACATTAACCGGCCCGCCGGGTGAGCTGCACGGAACTGTAAACAGGCCTCGCGCTCGTCCGTGCAGCTGCTGCCAAGCTCTCAACCACGTGTCCCGCGGCAGCAAGCAAGTGCAGTGCTAAAATCATGCCCGCGGTGTGCAACCAGACATTCGCGTGAGAATTGCCCGTCACGCCAAGCTATTTGCTTTTTCTGTAATAAAAAAGGACATGTTCAGAGTTTTTGCCAGAAAAAGCTCAGATCGGACACCCACAACCATTCCAGGCCCTTTGCTTCGCGCCGGAATCGAACCAAGATACTCAGGCTCGTGAACCTTCGCCCATGGACATTCATGTAGTTAATTCCACTCCGCCCAGTGCTACTCTCTCTAAAAGTGACTGTGTGCGTCCCACAAAAAGTGTGCGTCGACGTCGCCGGAAATCACGTCCATTAGCAAGTGATTCTGTACCAGTGTCTGTTCACATTGCACGAGACAGTCGCTCTTGTCGTCAGCAGGACAATAAACTTTTCGTGGATTTGGACATTCATGGCAACGTGATCCCATTCCAGCTTGATACCGGAGCTGCAGTTTCATTGATCAATAAAGACACGTACAAACAACTGGGCACACCTCCCTTGCGTGCCGCAAATGTTAAGCTAACTACATATTCAGGTCACAAGATCCCTGCGTTAGGACAGTGCAGCCTTCTTGCCACATACAAGGGACAAACAAAACTTGTGTCTTTTTACGTCCTTCGTTCTTCTTCGGCTGTGAACTTGTTTGGTTTAGATTTATTTCAGTTGTTTAACTTGTCTATAGTAAATCAGGTCCTATCAGTGAACGAGAGTGTGCCTTCAGACAGTGTTTCTCGTCTGTGTGAAGAATTTACAGACATTTTTGCACCGGGCCTAGGTTGTGCTAAGAACTATAAAGCACACTTGGAACTGAAAGTAAACGCGCAACCAAAATTTTTCAGATCGCGCAATGTTCCCCACGCATTGCATGATGAGGTCGCAAGAACATTAAACGATTTAGAATCACAAGGTGTGATTGAACGTGTGCAGGCTTCTCTCTGGGCATCACCCTTAGTAATTTTGCCAAAGCCTTCCGGAAAATTGAGACTTTGTGTGGACTTCAAAGCTACAGTGAATCCATAACTAGTGATTACAACTTTTCCTTTACCCTGCCCGGAAGATCTTTTTGACAAACTGTGCCCGGGTAAATATTTTTCGAAGTTGGACCTAGCAGATGCATACTTGCAAATACCAGTGGACGACGAATCCCAGCGCGTCTTGGTGGTTAACACGCATCTTGGTTTGTACCGATTCAAAAGACTGCCATTCGGGTGTGCATCCGCCCCTGCATTGTTTCAGCAATATCTGCAAACTGTTTGTGCCTCGGTCCCTACTGCAGCAAACTATCTGAACGATATTGTGATCTCCGGAAAGACAGAAGAAGAACATTTCGCCAATCTCAGAGCATTATTTCAGGTTTTGCGACAAAATGGTCTTCGCTTGCGGAAGGACAAATGTTTGTTTTTTGCTCGTGACTTACCATATTTGGGACATGTAATCAATGCCCAAGGCATACATCCCAGTCCAGAGCACCTCCGTGCCATACAAGACTTGCCTTCGCCGCAGAATTTGAAGCAGCTACAGAGTGTGCTGGGAAAAATTAATTATTATAATAAATTTGTTCCACATGCCTCTTCCATTTCAGCCACCATCCAAGCGTTATCTGCTATCTTTTGCATTGAAGGTTTTCCACAGACTATTGTTTCCGACAATGGCCCACAATTCATGTCCGCAGAATTTCAGTCATTCTGCAAGGCCAATGGTATTCAACATCTGACGTCCACACCGTTTTCGCCTCAATCAAACGGTGCCGCTGAACGATTGGTCCGGACTTTCAAGTCACAGATGTTGAAGTTGAAAGAGACGCATTCTCGGGAGGATGCGTTGTTGCTCTTTTTGTCTTCGTATCGCTCTCAGCCCCAAGATGGTCGCTCGCCGGCTGAGTTGCTCCACGGTCGTCCTCATCGAACCTTGATGTCTTTGCTACATCCGCCGCATCAGGTTCCTGTGCAGCGGCAGACTCCTGCTTTTGCTCCAGGCGACGTTGTCTACTATCGCAACTATCGAGGTTCACGGCGTTGGCTCGCAGGGCGCATTCTTCGCTGCCTTGGCCGCGCTATGTATCTGGTTTTGGGGGCCACTGGTGAGGTGCGTCGGCATCTCAATCAGCTGCGCCTCTGTCGTCGCACGGGTTCTGCCGCTCCCCGTCTGCTTTCAGCGACGGTGCCGTCAGGTCAGCGCCCTGGGGACCCATCTACTGGCTCGCCTCATCCCCAGGTGTTACCGACGCTGCCTTCCATTTTGCCCCATGGCGACGCGCCGCCGCCGCCGCCGCCTGTTCTCCTGCCGGCGCCGCCCGCAGTGGACGCTTCGCGGCAGCCGCCAAGCGCCTCCCTGGGTCACGCGCCGCCGATCGCTTCCCGTGACCAGCTGTCCTCCGACATGGAACTCTTGCCCGCTCTGGACCCGATGTTGTCTTCGCCCGTCGGGTACTCCGACGAAATGGAGGTCGATCCTTCGGCCCCTCCTGTCTCTTTACGGGCGCATACACCGCATGTTGGCGTGCACCCTGGACTAGGTTTTCAGGCGTTTCCTAGCTCCCCTCGGACCGAATGGCCGGGTGCGGGTGGCACAGCCTCGCCTGTTGATAGGCTCCCCACCTCGTCGCATACGTCAACATGGGGTCCTCCCCACGGCGGGCGGAAACCTTATAACACAACCGTGCGCCGATTTGCGGGGGAGGAATGTGGTGTCACCGCCAGACACCACACTTGCTAGGTGGTAGCTTTTAAATCGGCCGCGGTCCGGTAGTATACGTCGGACCCGCGTGTCGCCACTGTCAGTGATCGCAGACCGAGCGCCACCACACGGCAGGTCTAGAGAGACGTACTAGCACTCGCCCCAGTTGTACAGACGACTTTGCCAGAAGGGGATCACTGACAATTACGCTCTCAATTGCCGAGACGATAGTTAGCCTAGCCTTCAGCTACATTTGCTACGACCTAGAAAGGCGCCGTATTCAATTGCTAATTAATATTATGAAGCATGTATCATCAAGAGCGATGTTCTACAATTATGGATTAAAGTTAAGTATTCCAGAAGCTACGTACTTTTCTTTATAGCATTCATTACGTATCCTGTTTCAGACCTCACGCCAGCCTGCGTGAGTTTAAGCGCGTGCCTTTCGGCTTCCTCTCATTGTGCCTAGGCTGTCTTGCCTAGACACAACAATTACCTTGTTTAAACACACTTAAAAAAATAGTTACACACACACACACACTTACTAGGGTATGAGGATAATTTAAAATTATAAGTACATGGATATTACAAATTAAGCTTCAGAAACTATTCTATAGTGTAAAATAATCCTTGCTACAGGAAATGTCTTTTTGTTTTTCGAACAAGAGTTCACCATCCACTAGAAACATAATTTGTGAAAGCGGGAAGGCCATTAAAAACGTTGTAGCCACTAAATTAGATCCGCTTCCGAATCGTACTCTGGTTTGTAAGCTCAAAGTGCATGTCTTCTTCTCTTCCCGTGCCAGGATTCTATTGCACGCTATTGAGTTTTAAGAGGTACTTTTTTCACTTATAAAACACTCCACGAAAAATGTGTGTCGTGCAGTAGCTGTGAAGGTTTCAAGTTTGTTAAAACGTATTCTTCAAGTGGATCTAGAGTGAACTACAGTCATGATGCACCTAATTCATTTATGTGAATGCAGTGCTGTCCGAGTCTACATCTACACCTACACTCCAGAAGCCACCTTACGGTGTGTGGCGGAGAGTACTTTGTTACCACTGACCCTTTCCTCCATTCCTGTTCCAACCAAGAATGGTTCGCAGAAAGAACGATTGTTGGTAAGCCTCTGTGTGAGCTATAATCTCTGTAATTTTACGTTCATGGTCTTTTCTCGTGATTTACGTAGAAGGAAGCAATATATTGGTTGTTCCTTCTAGGAACGTGCGCACTTAGAATTTTTAACAGTAAACCATACCTTGACGCAGAATGCTTCTCTTGCAGCGTCTTTCATTGAACTTAACTTACTAAATGAACCTACAAGGAAACGCACTGCCCTTTATTGGATCTTCTCCATTTCCTCGATCAACTCTGTCTGGTACGGATCCCAGACTGAAGTGTAATATTCAAGCACTGGTCGAACGATGGTTTTGTAAGTTACCTCCCTTGTAGGTGCACTACACTTCCTGAGGAGTCTTCCAACGAATCTCAGTATGTCATCTGTCTTATCTGCGATTAGTTTTGTGTGGTCGTTTCACTTTAAATCTCTCGCTACTAGAACAGGAAAGCAGGAATGGGACGGCGCGATTAGTGATAGTCCTATAACATCCCATTGGGAAACGCCCGAAGTTACTTTTACGTATGAAGATTACTCTCCGTTAAGAATAACCTACTGTGTTCTGTATGCTAGGAACTCTTCAACGTAGTCACAAAACTGCTCTGATATTTTTTCCGTTCTTATTTAGTTCGTCAAGCAGCACGTCGGAACCATAGCGAACGCCTTCTGGAAATGACCGAACATGGCATATATTTAGGTGCCGGTATTTACTGCCTTTTGGGTCTCTTGAACACACGATCGTTGTTGGCGGAATTCATAATGATTCCTACAAAAAAGACTTCCAGTAATATCCGAACATAAAACGTGGTCTAAGAATCTACAACAGACTAACGTCAGCAAAAGAATCCTACAGTCTTGTGCGAATGTTCGACGACCCTTCTTGAAAGTGGGAATGATCTGCACTTTTTTTCCCATCGTTCATCCAGTGACATACCTGAGGTGACAAAAGTCGTGCGATAGCGCTACGCATGTATACAGTTAGCAGCAGTATTGGGGCAAGGCGGATTTTAGCACGAAGTACCGTTATCCAAGATGGCGACGATGACGTCACCCAACCCCAAGGCAGGTTCTAGCACAAAGTACCATTATCCAAGATGGCGGCGATGACGTCTTCCAAGATGGCGGCCATGACGTCAGCTAATGACGCAAGTACCGTTATCCAAGATGGTGGCTTTTGGCGGGAAAGTGCCACGCCCCCCTACCCTACCCTCCCCCAGAAAAATAGCGGGAAGTTCAAATTCCAACAGGATAATGCATCACACCTAAGAAAGGTGCGGGAAGGAAAGGTCAATTGGGCTACTTCCACTAACCTAAGTCACCCGACCGTCACCTCTTCCTAGGAACCGGCGCCAAGTTTGAATTTTGACAGTAAAGAAAGGTCAATTCGCGTATCTCTACTAAGCTTAGAGAATAGCGCGAAAGAAAGGACACTTGGACTAACCTAAGTCACCCAACCGCCATCTCCTCCTACGGATTTGTGGAAAAGGTTGCTGGATATAAGTCTTTATTTTGTATGCACCAGTCCTTATTTAAACAATTTCATGCAGCACAACCATCCAGTGTGTTCAACACAAGGTCCAGAGTCCAACTGACCTAGTACACAGTACCACTGCCAGAGGGCTCTGTCGTCCATCCCGTTACGTAATCCAAGATGGCGGCCATGACGTCAGGTGATGATGCAAGTACCATTATCCAAGATGGCATCAATTCTTTTTTCTCCACTCAGATGATCGGAATTTGCAGTGCACATTCAGTCTTTGCTGAGCTGTCATTGTGAAACCATCGCCATGTGTTCGATCATCAAGATGAATGTGAAGGATAGAGCAGCTTTCAATAGCTGCATTACACGTGCACATTCGATGGAGGACTGTAACCACAGTTCACTACATCAGGTACGGAAGAGTATGATAATGGAGGAGTGTAGGAGGAATAAGCACAAGAATTCGGTTCAGCAGATTGATACAATGCAGAGGGATGGAACCAGGATGCATCTCGTAACCATCACATGCTCATGCGCATGCGCAAACTAACGATATATTCATCATGAAGCAGTCACTCTCCCAAAACAGAAGAGACATGCAGTTGACGTCAATTCACTTCCGTGTAAAAATGGTTCAAATGGCTCTGGGCACTATGGGACTTAACATCTGAGGTCATCAGTCCCCCTGTCCACAGCTCGTGGTCGTGCGGTAGCGTTCTCGCTTCCCACACCCGGGTTCCCGGGTTCGATTCCCGGTGGGGTCAGGGATTTTCTCTGCCTCGTGATGACTGGGTGTTGTGTGATGTCCTTAGGTTAGTTAGGTTTAAGTAGTTCTGAGTTCTAGGGGACTGATGACCATAGATGTTAAGTCCCATAGTGCTCAGAGGCATTTTGAACCATCATCAGTCCCCTAAAACTTAGAACTACTTAAACCAAACTAACCGAAGGACATAAACACATCCATGCCTGAGGCAGAATTCGAACCTGCGACCGTAGCGGTCGTGCAGTTCCAGACTTGAGGGGCTCCGGAACGCCCTATACTTGCAATGTTAAAATAACGCTTATAAATTACATCTTTCCTCACAAAGTATTTGAGGTAGAAAGTTGAACTTTTTACAGATTATTTATTGGAATATGGGCTACAAATTAACACAGGGATTTTACAAAATTTTAGTTCAGTTATTAAAGATGATTTTTTTTCAATTGTAATGAAAATTCACAACATTTTTTTGCAATTTTTTATTTATATATTCAAAATATACAGTTTTTTTGGAAAAAGGCTGTGTTAAATTATGCAGAAGGTACTGTGTAACATTTACTGAAAGTTTGAAACAAATATGTTTGGAAGATCCTTAGAAAACATGTAATTAGTATGAGAAAATAAAAGTTTTGGGAATCGAGCGACAAAGATTGGATTAACTTTTTAGTGCATTCCAGGTCCATAGGATGGATTATCTTCATCCTCTGCAAACTCCTCCTCCAGCTTCCTCTTGTTCCTCCTCCTGTTTACTCTTGCTTGTATTTCTAGACTCTTTACAGCCCTGTCTGCAGCCCGAAGGCGTTCCTTGTCTAAAGCAAGCATCGCTCGCTGTTGTGTTCGTAGATTTTGCTACCATTTTCTTCAGTTGCAGTTACTGCAACACTGTTCCAAAAGGTGGTCATGTATGAACACTTATCACATTTCAGTTGTATTTCACTAGCAAGTCTTACGTGCTTTATTATGGAGAGTTCCAGACCAACTTCACTACAATGAATACATCTTACACAGTTTGAAAAAATTCCTTTGAGAACCGACATATCAAATATTTCATTCACATCCGATTCGCCCATAAAACATTCATAGTTTTCACTCATTGAACCAAGCTTCTTCTGTGAAGTATTTTCTTTCCCACTTTGACTGCTATGGGCAGGTGTACTTGAGAGGTTAGGTTCACTCACTTGGTTATCGTCTTTATTGTTTACAGTAATAACACATACCTTTGGCTTTCCAACATTTCTCCTTTTCTTAAAAGCCTTCAGAGGATTTCTAATAACTTTACTTTTACTCATTATTATACTTCAACAAAACAGAGACTCAAGAAACAGAATTAATTACGAATATTTTCGAGATAACGACAGAGTAAATAAACATGAAACAATCGACAATCACACCAGCGATATATATTGAACCATCACAGGTTAGCCACAACACATACTTTATCTCACATCACTAAAATGTACCTGATGAACACGGACGTTAATAATAACACCATTTGGCAGCAGTTTAACAGCGCCACAGTGGGTCACGCCCATGTAGAACACATTTCAAAAAAAATATTTAAGAATAGTTGTAGTCTTCGGAATTGAATAAATTATATATCTATTAAAAGGTAATAGTCTGCAGATTCAGAAAACGCAAAAAAGTAAAAATTGAACTTTTCATGATTTTGAGCCTTTCCGGAGCCCCTTAAGCGCCTAGAACCGCTCGACCACTGCGGCCGGCTCGGTTCCATGTAAGCATATTCGTATTAGTGATATATACCATTAAAGAGCAGCTGCTCACCCCCATCCTCGTGGTTATGCCGAATGTGTTCTATCGATGAGTTATTGGTATTTGACCGGGACGAGTTTAACAGCTACGTTGTTTTTAAGCCTACAGCCGAGGACTGCCCCATAGCCTTCTAAATGTAGGATGGAAGCGAGCATTAATGCTCGAACATATGAAGAGGAAGAATACAGTCCTGCAAATAAATGCTTGGCTTCGAGATGTCTTAAAGATGCAACACCCAACTCATGGAAACATCTGCTGCTGCTGGAACTGTCTGCCTTTTCTAAAGCCGACATATAAGCTCCCAGCCCACAAGAGATGACTGCCTCCGATCCAGCAGACCGAAGAACTGAGCTAATTCATGAGCTCGCCACTAGAGGGCAGAGTAAAGTTCCAGACAAATGTTTACCCATATCAGCTGTTGTACTATCAGAGCTGTTCAGTGTCTATTGTGCGGATCCTATTATCCCTAGATAACGAAACTGTTCAATAATCGTTATCGATGTAAATGTTCCAAGTGAATGTTCGCCAAAATTTGATGTTAATACTCATCAAACAACACGCTAGTATTGGTAGAAAGTCAGTCCTGCGGCGACACGTGAAAATACAATATATGCAAACTGAAAATAAACCACTGAAGTCGTTCCGTTATTAACTCTTTACCCCAATGTGAACTCATTGTTATGTGCATACCGAGTTACATAATACGGCATCCAAGGCTGTTCCTGGCAACTGCACAAACGCAACACGGCTTCCGACACGGAGTGCACGCTGATACAAATCTAGAAGAGAACTGGGGCCTTACTCTAGCTCGCACACACTTATTTATATAGCCGCAGTGCGGACCGCAGAAGGCGCAGCCGACATTTGCCTTACTGACTAGCAGCTGGGGCTAGCAGATCAACACTTCAATTTACTAAATAATTAATTCCTTCATTCGCTGAAGGCCAATGAAGCTCTCGATTTAATTGTGCAATCAGCACACAGGTAAGTATCTATAATAAAATTGTAATGTGGCTAGGTTAAATACTTTTGGCGAGAGAATTATTTTAGGCGTACTGCACGCAATAGATGAGCTCTGAACTTGCCCTTTGGAGAGACGCTACAGCTATAGTTTTATAGCTACCTTTTTGCAACTTCTCACATCTTTGTTATTATAGCGTATCTCCATTCTTTCTAAATCCAAACATCCTAGCTTTATCTAATCACTTACTTAATCGCCGGCCAGAGTGGCCGAGCGGTTCTAGGCTCTTGTCTGGAACTGCGCGACCACTATGGTCGCAGGTTCGAATCCTCCTTCGGTCATGGATGTGTGTGATGTCCTTAGGTTAGTTAGGTTTAAGTAGTTCTAAGTTCTAGGGGACGGATGACCTCAGATGTTAAGTCCCATAGTGCTCAGAGCCACTTACTTAATATATCTTGCTTCCAAACTTTTAGGACACAAGAACAGAAAATCATGAATTTCAACCAAAATGCCGGACGGGGTGGCCGAGCGGTTCTAGGCGCTACAGTCTGGAACCCCGTGACCGCTACGGTCGCAGGTTCGAATCCTACCCCGGTCATGGATGTGTGTGATGTCTTTGGGTTAGTTAAGTTTAAGTAGTTCTAAGTTCTAGGGGACTGATGACATTAGAAGTTAAGTCCCATAGTGCTCAGAGAGCATTTGAACCATTTTTTCAACCAAAATATTAGTGTGTGAGATCCAGCATGCTGTTTCCATTAAATTACAATGAAAAAGGAATCCGAGTATAAATTTAGAAGTTTCTAGCTCCTTCCTGTTGCACCGATGATTTTTGCGTAAAACGTCCAAATTTCGAAAAGTGTTAAAGTTACTGAACTGAAACTTAACACATTATTATTTTAACATTACTCCTGACATGCTATTAAGTTTTCAGATTACTTATTTTATTTTTAAGGTATTGCGCAACATTCGCGACTAGTTACAGCGAGCGCAGTAGGCTGGCACACAATGGAAAGCATATGAATTTTATATGGCGCGAGTAGGCTGCTTCCCTAGAAGAACTTTAAGTCGGTTACTGAATCTCTCCGATAGCTCTCAGAAAAAGAAAAACACACGAGAACGAGAGTGTTGCCATTAATGAATTCATTATTTGTTTCACCCCTGGTCAAATAGATAGAACATTCGGCGTTAGCAGGGGAAGACCGTGCATGTTGCGTATGCATCCTGTAATTGTAACTGAAGACACAATACAGATTGTTGATAGGCGGTTAGAGAGAACACCCGGCTTAATGAATCTTATTTTCCTAAAACCTACCAAAAAACCTATAAATTATTCAGTTAATGATGGGGAAACGTACCGTGAAATACTGCACATGACAGGTGTACACAAGATCACGTAATGCCTGAGAAACAAGAAACCTAAAACCATTATAAAACCAATACTTCAAGGTGAAAACAACAACAGCAGCAGCGGTGATGGTATTGACGTTGAGCCTAAAGCAGTGAACAATCAAATCCCACAGTATATATATTATGGCGACCCCAATGAACTAATAGATCGACTATGGCTTCTCATAGCATCAGCTGCAGCAGGTAATACAGCTCATTCGAATGAGGTTGTTTCAATAATCTCGGAATTTAGAGAGAGAGGTATCATTGAATAAGTGTGGAGACAGTAGTTCGAGAACTGCACAAAGCAGCACGCAAAACATACCCTCGCAGCCATGTTATGATTAAAGGTTTGGATGACTTGTGGCAAGCTGATCTTGTAGATATAAGGCAATATTCACATGAGAATAATGGATTCAAATATATTTTAGTGGTTAGTGATACATACTCAAAATTTGCCTGGGCATTATCTGTCAAAACAAAAACGGGTCGAAATATCGCCAGTGTTTTCGAGCATTTGCTACAGACAGGGTCGAATCGATGCCCTGATAACCTCCAAACCGATCACGGTGGGGAGTTCTACAATAGACAATATTTCAAGACAGTGATGCAGCGGTACGGAATACATCACTACTCACATTCATTCTGAGAGGCATCCACATGCCTTGCTCATACTGTGGCATCATGCAGTCAGGCCTGCAAGATGAGTGGTCTGCCAAGCGAGTGGATTCATTCTTATTTATCAAGTAACATGAGCTCTAGTACTCACAATTAAGTTACAAATTATTCTCGTGTTTGAATATTACGCAACGGATACGGAAATGCACTTCTGACTATTAGTAATTTACACAACTCTGACTGTTCACTACGCACTGGCAATACCATATTTTCTTTCTTATTTAATGGCATTGATCAACACGTGGCCATCGCACTGAATATGAATGGCGCACACATAAATCCTGGGTATCATGACAACATACTATTCGAAGGAAAAGGCCACCAATCTTTTTCTTTTCACTATCTTATTTATTCCAATAAATTCTATAACCTACACACACAAATTCTATAACCTACAACAATAACACATGAGAAATTCCGCCCAGTGGGCATGGTTTTACATTGGTGATTCTTTATCTTATGGTCTCGTAATTATTTAACGCTACAGTGCACTTTCTGGATAGGATGGTGGATCTTTTGCTATATCTCACACTTCGACTCTCACACCCATCATCACGAAAATTTCCCCCAGACCGAGTGGTACAAAAAGGAACATGTATAGCCCACTGCCTCTGAAACTATCTTGTTACTCTCCCATGGCAACCACACATACTTAAATTTCATGAAATACATCACACTGGCAACATACAATGCAAAGAATAGTCACAACGTTATAATCACATCACTTTCAGCTTGCCCACTTTAACTAGTATTTATCCCAGTTTCACACGACATTGCCCCACTTCGTAACTTTTCTTTCCTACTATGAACTCCGGAGGATATATGCACGTCTTCCTGTGCAATGCAAGCCAAGTGGCGTTGCTGGATAGACGGCTGATTCACCTCCCTTCTCTCTCAGAGTATTATAGTTTGAATCAAGCGTCACACGGAAACATAACACGCAAAGTAATATTAAGAACATTTTCATCACACACGCGAGTCCTCAACTGATACCATGGACGAGTACTTCTCTTTATCCTTTGTCTCATACACAGATTGAGACTCACACAGTACTTACCACGTGGAAGTACTCGTCTCTAATTTCAAGTCCTGCACACGCCATTTCTTAAATATTTCCAACTTATAATACACACGCTAGCAATTCAGCTTAACTTAAGCACTCGGAAGTATTTCAACTAATTGCTACACGTGGTTTCACTGTGACCGTTGGTCGCTTCGGGAGATTACTACGATCCCCTTCACATTACCTGCCTGACATTTAATTCTCCCCACAAAAGTTCCTGAAATAGAGAAATTATTATTCCAAACTACTCTTAAGTATTTAACATGTATACCATGTCTCCACTCTTTTGTCTTTCCGGAGCACACCTAAGACAGGTCTTACCAACAGTAGATCCAGCGGCAGAGTGCTGAAACATGGCCGTTCTTCAGGTCAGCTCGCACCTCCGTCGAGGTGGGGGCGCACCATGTTACCGTATTGGTCAGCCACATTTCAGGCGCTCATAGCTCAGATAAATTTCATCTCTTTGGTTCCACCAAAGGTGACCAAAGGACCGTCTCAAAGATGATCATATATTGCACATTCACTATCTGTGGTTAGCAGACGACCATACATTCATTCATTTCACAGATCTCACCAAATTGGATGTAGGGATTTATTTTGTGGGAGTGCACATGTGATGAATAAAATAAATAAATTGTCATTCTTTCCTACACTGGTATCCGGCTTGGGTGTATTAAGTGAAATTGAGCTATTATTACAAAAACTATGTTGTTCTGACAAGAATAACGAAGAATGTTGTACCTATTTTTAATGTCGGGCGGTACTGTACCCTTTCAATTCATCTGAAGGCAGCTATCGTGGAGCGTCTGAACAGAACAATAAAAGGTCGAATGTGCATGCTTTTGCCGGCCAGAGTGGCCGAGCGGTTCTACGCGCTTCAGTCTGGAACCGCGCGACGCTACGGTCGCAGGTTCGAATCCTGCCTCGGGCATGGATGTGTGTGATGTCCTTAGGTTAGTTATGTTTAAGTAGTTCTAAGTTCTAGGGGACTTATGACCTCAGCAGTTGAGTCCCATAGTGCTCAGAGCCATTTGAACCATTTTGTGCATGCGTTTTAACATACGAGACTCATACAAATGGACAGATATCCTCCCAGAAATAATTGCTCAGTATAATCGAACCAAACATAACACAATAAAAATGAGACCAATCGATGTTCGTGATAATGGACTCAGGGATACAGTGCACTATCACATTAAGATGTTGGATGCACGCAAACAGAAATTTAATGTAGGTGATTTGGTACGTATCTCAAAACACAAGACGGCATTTGAGAAATCATACCTACTGAACTGCTCAACAGAGATATTTACAGTTTCAAAGGTGACACGAACGAATCCTAGAACTTATACAGGGTGTTAGAAAAAGGTACGGCCAAACTTTCAGGAAACATTCCTCACACACAAGTAAAGGAAAGATGTGATGTGGACATGTGTCCGGAAACGCTTAATTTCCATGTTAGAGCTCATTTTAGTTTCGTCAGTATGTACTGTACTTCCTCGATTCACCGCCAGTTGGCCCAATTGAAGGAAGGTAATGTTGACTTCGGTGCTTGTGTTGACATGCTACTCATTGCTCTACAGTACTAGCATCAAGCACATCAGTACATAGCATCAACAGGTTAGTGTTCATCACGAACGTGGTTTTGCAGTCAGTGCAATGTTTACAAATGCGGAGTTGGCAGATGCCCATTTGATGTATGGATTAGCACGGGGCAATAGCCGTGGCGCGGTACGTTTGTATCGAGACAGATTTCCAGAACGAAGGTGTCCCTACAGGAAGACGTTCGAAGCAATTGATCAGCGTCTTACGGAGCACGGAACATTCCAGCCTATGACTCGCGACTGGGGAAGACGTAGAACGACGAGGACACCTGCAATGCACGAGGCAATTCTTCTTGCAGTTGACGATAACCCTAATATCAGCGTCAGAGAAGTTGCTGCTGTACAAGGTAACGTTGACCACGCCACTGTATGGAGAGTGCTACGGGAGAACCAGTTGTTTCCGTACCATGTACAGCGTGTGCAGGCGCTATCAGCATCTGATTGGCGTCCATGGGTACACTTTTGCGAATGGTTCATCCAACAATGTGTCAATCCTCATTTCAGTGCAAATGTTCTCTTTACGGATGAGGCTTCATTCCAACGTGATCAAATTGTAAATTTTCACAATCAACATGTGTGGGCTGACGAGAATCCGCACGCAATTGTGCAATCATGTCATCAACACAGATTTTCTGTGAACGTTTGGGCAGGCATTGTTGGTGATGTCTTGATTGGGCTCCATGTTCTTCCACCTACGCTCAATGGAGCACGTTAACATGATTTCATATGGGATACTCTACTTGTGCTGCTAGAACGTGTGCCTTTAAAAGTACGACACAACATGTGGTTCATGCACGATGGAGCTCCTGCACATTTCAGTCGAAGTGTTCGTACGCTTCTCAACAACAGATTCGGTGACCGATGGATTGGTAGAGGCGGACCAATTCCATGGCCTCCACGCTCTCCTGATCTCAACCCTCTTGACTTTCATTTGTGGGGGCATTTGAGAGCTCTTGTCTACGCAACCCCGGTACCAAATGTAGAGACTCTTCGTGCTCGTATTGTGGACGGCTGTGATACAATACGCCATTCTCCAGGGCTGCATCAGCGCATCAGGGATTCCATGCGACGGAGGGTGGATGCATGTATCCTCGCTAACGGAGGACATTTTGAACATTTCCTGTAACAAAGTGTTTGAAGTCACGCTGGTACGTTCTGTTGCTGTGTGTTTCCATTCCAAGATTAATGTGATTTGAAGAGAAGTGATAAAATGAGCTCTAAGATGGAAAGTAAGCGTTTCTGGACACATGTGCACATAGCATATTTTCTTTCTTTGTGTGTGAGGAATGTTTCCTGAAAGTTTGGCCGTACCTTTTTGTAACACCCTGTATATTGAAGGATAGTAAAAGCGAAGAAATTGCACGCTGTTTCTACACAGGCTGTTTCTACACCGAGGAGCTGCATAAAAGCTCAGAACCCAATGTTTTTCTTGTGGAGAGTGTCATAAGACTTCGGGAAATAGAGCACTAGTCAAATGGCTTGGTTTTCCTGCTACACAAAACAGCTCCATTGATGCCGACGATTTGCTATATAATGGGCGTGCATAGTCAACAACCACCACAGTAGCGTGCTAGGAGACGCATTAGAGGATGTGGGGGTATTTTAGACAAACTACCAGTGGAATTACACATCCCTGAGTATAGCTACTGTGGACTTGGGACAAGACTTCAAAAACACTTGGCGCCAGGTGATAAGGGAGTTAATCTGCTCGACAAAGCACGTATGGAACACGACATTGCATACGCTGCAAATAAAGATCTATCAAGTCGTCATTGCAGATAGGATTTTAGCTGATAAGGCTAAGGCGATACGGAGAAGAAAGGATATTGGTGTAGGTCAATGCATCGCAGCATTTGCAGTTGATAAAACCATGGGTGGTAAAATTAAGTTGGATTCAGGAGTGATGAATTTCAAGCGATTTATGAATGCTGCACGCTGTACACTAAACAAGAAGAAGAACAAGAAGGACAGGGAGCAGGGCTGTTTGAAGAACTGCATCCTGACAGCGATGTATGCAGCTAAAAACGCACTGAAGCAGAAAGATGCGGGGAGAAGGAGAAGAAGAGGATCGGTTAAAGCACCCAGAGTTCTACCATTACCCAAGACATCTGACGGTTTTCTTCCATGTCTCATCCCGGCCCGCTCCGCGCTCTCGGCGGTGGGCTCCTTCGCTGGTGGTGCTGCAGCTATTGCTCGATCGGTCAAGAACGCGCAAAACTCCCTAGCACAATTAGAAGAGGCAAGAAGACATAACCGCATGATGGAAGCAGCAGCCATCGGAAAAGGACTATACTTGAAACCTACAGGAAAGTGCTTGCTCTGTTCATAAATAATAAAAAAAGCCCATTAGCGGTCCTACCAGATCTACCTCTCACAAATACGGGTCTTCTTAAGTTCGTTAAAGACAAATTAAAGATACCAATTTCCTGTTGTGTGTTTATGCGGGATACATTACCGAAGACTATGTGAGAAACTGGTGAATGCGGTATTGTGAATCTGGATGTTGCTGGAGGCCCCGGCACCCACTGGGTATCATATGTTATGAATAATGCGGATACCGTCTACTATTTCGACTCATTTGGTGACCTGCAGCCACCAGAAGAATTACAACGATACTTCACTCACAGAAGTCGTGTGCTCTACAATTATCGACGCTATCAGGACTTTAATACACACCTCTGTGGACATCTTTGCGTTGTGTTTCTCTTGACGTTACAAAGAAGAAGAAGAAAAAGAAGCATGCTATACAAGGAGGAGGTTTAAACATTCATTCGTCAGTTGAGGTTCAGATGCAGTGTCGTACACTTTGACGTTAAAAGAATGATCATCTGCATTGCGTGCAAATTACTTCCTGCCAATTGATTTGAGCGTTGGTGAACAGAGTATTGTATTGATTGGACTGGTGACGTACAACAGCATCCCAAATATCACAGAGACTAACAATAAACTCCATCTGGATATTAATGGTGAAAAAGATATTGTGGAAATAGAACCGCGTGCATACGATATCGACGATTTAAACGAAGTCTTAAAACAGTCTGGAAAAGGTATTTAACTACGTGCAAACATCAATGCACTTAAATACGAAATAAGGACTGTAAATGCACCGATTGACTTTAACCAGAAAGGTTCAATAGACGCCTGCTAGGTTTCACAAAAGGACAGATTTTGAAGAAGGATCCAAGTAAATTTTACAAGTCAGATCATACGGAGGACATATTCTCCGTCAGCACAATCCGTGTCGAGTGTAAGATTGCAACGAACTCCTATCTCAACTATAGTCTGATTCACACTATTTACGGATTCTTACCCTCAGTTGCAACGGGGTATAACGTCGTTGAGACCCTTGCCAATGCAATATACCTTCCAGACACCTTCAGACACTGGACTATTTGGAACTGCATATTGTGGACCAGAATAATCAACTTGTCGACTTTCGTGGTGAGGAAATCATTGTACGATTACATCTAAGGCAGGATGGACGTACGGTATAAAACAAGGGCACGCAATCCACGGCATGCCACTTCGTTGCCGAACAGCAAAGTGATGACACGTGCAAACTACGAGTTTCTTAAATCAGTTGGCCTGAAACAGCGCAATAACGTCCTCACTCAATATAACCAGTCCAGTAACGTATGATGAGAGAGTTACACATCAGGAATACTTCTCTCATAAACCTTACACTTCAATCACGTTTAACAAGAACGATGAAATCAGGATTGTCATCCAGCACCAAGACGCACTCACGCTTCTATGCAAGAGTTTCATATATCTAGAGGGGTCATTGAAGAAAACCGACGACAGCGACACAGTAGGATCCAAGCTGACACGTAACGCTTTAACATTCCTGTTCCAAGAGACACGCTATGAATTCAATGGGTCTGAGATCAACCGCACACGCAATGTCGGCATAACGTCAACCCTTAAAACACACGTCTCGGCATCACCAGCAGATCTGCATGTTTTAGAAAATGCAGGATGGTTCATAGACAATCCAGAGGATACAACACTTGCAGAGTACAAGCGATTTACAGCCTGCATACCTCTAAAAATGCTTAAAGGATACTTTGAGGACATGAGACAGATTGTTATGAACGCTAAACAGGAACTCATTCTGGTGCGGAGTGTGACAGACAATAACTCATACGTTCAAGGAGCTCAAGAGAAGAATATGATCATAATCAGCAAGATAATGTGGAAAATGCCTCACATCAGTGTATTAGACGATTAGCGTTTGAAGCTTTTAAAAGTTCTGAATTCAGGTACATTTCTATCACTGACATTTCGCTCATGGGAAATTTTCGAGTACCCAGTGTTACCGACTGTGAGGAGACAAACATGGGCTATTAAAACCTCCAGCCATCTAGAGACACCCAGATTCATCATACTTGCGTTTCAGACTGATAGAAGAGGTAATACAGCAAATGATTCCATCGTGTTCGATAACTGCAAGTTAACTAATGCCAAAGTCTACCTCAATTCAGAATTCCACCCATATGACAATCTATATTAGCAGTGGAGTCAAAATGTATACAGTAACGCATACGATACGTATGCAAGGTTTTGCGCTTCTTACTATGAAATTGCTGAAGGAGAGGGAGGAGGGTGTCTACTCAGTCTGCGTAAGTTCAAAGAGCTTTCTTCGATCATCGTAATAGACTGCTCGAAACAGAATGAGATAATTAAGTCTGGACCTATAGATGGGCGAATTGAATTTGAATCATCGACAAATTTCTCAGAACACACTGCTGCGTATGCTCTATTTCTACATGACCATGTGATCAACTATTGCCCGCTCACAGGGGTTGTGAAGCGAGCTGTATAAATGAATAGGTACTGCTCCGTACCTAGAGCATTTCACGATGACGTGTCATGGTGTGAACATCATTGTGGACGCTCAGGGTTTGTATGATGGTGAGCATAGGCAGTTCGTATTGAGGCGTTACTTTCGTTTTGCCTCAGGTTACAGTAGGACGTAATTATGTTTTCTATATCGAGATATAAGTTTTTCTTTGATTGCTAGCAGCTTCAATACTTCGCTGGATGAAAGGAATATTTGATGCATTTGTTTATTTCTTTTCATCATTTCACAAAGAGGTCACACGCCGTTTATATGTATACTCCTTGTTCCATCCTGTATGAGTGTGCATGGGTATGAATGGAAGTCAAATGTAGCGGGAGAATGGACCAAACGGAACAGATTGAGGGAATAGCAGTCATTGTCAACATTACAAGAATAACGGCAGGTAGGCCAGAGCAGCAAGCAAAGATGAAAACAGGCACGAGGGTAGGTTACAAAGTTGGTGCGGGGGTGAGGTGAGTCTCCCCACCACCGCGTTTGAATAGCAACGTTGGTCGGATTTTGGCGCGTGGAGAGCACTGTGGGGCCAGCCATGAGACGGACCGGACGCGGGAGCACAGCAGTTCGCAGATTTGGTGAAATAGAAATGAGGTAACATGGCTAAAAATTCACGACAGGGTATGCTCATAGCACGCATTCAACATACCTTCATCGGTACAGGTTACGGTTTTAATTTATTTGCGATAGTTTTCTCTGAAATGTCTTTGTAAAATTTTGCTTTGTGGTAGTGAGCATGCAACAGGAACCATCAGTTCACGTAGCTATTTCCCGAGTTATAAGCTTCACTTTTAGCTCAATGAGTGCAGATTGCGTATCGGATGGTAGATCGAGAAATTTCTGTCGCGAAATTTAATTATTTTTGTGAGTTCAGTTCGCACTTCATTTTGGCGCCAATAGAACATCATTTTTGCCCAGAATCTTTTCTCTGATAGAGGTTATCTACCTTCAGCAGTGGCCTACCTTAAATTTCTAGTGTTGTAATTCATGCATGACGATAAGTGAGTCTTAAAGAATGAATGACGATTTTCCCGCTAAAGACGGTGTGGCCCACTTATGTATTTTTTGTGTTATTATGAAATTATGTGTCATATATTTTCTGTGTTATTATGAAATTATGTGTCATATATGAAATTATTCGTGTAGTGCTTTCGTTTTGTCATTGTCCTACCCATGAGAGGTAACGCTGATTCTGAGATAACTTTTGTAACTAAAGAAAAATTGTAGTGTGTCGGCTTCGAAAGTTTTCATCAAAGTAGAAAATAAATCTATTAATTGAGAGTCAGCATTTTAGTTAAGGAATATTCCCCCAGTCACCTGACACATGAAATGAGTAGGATGTATCTTATTCAGTTCGATTTTCTAAAGTTAATGAAAGCCAGAAATAATCTGCAATGTGAATTTAGATAGGCTACCAGCTGCTATAGGACGGCTATGAGTTCAATCACCCCAGAACGTCTTATCTTAGAGAAACTCGCACCAGTTTCCGTTGCGAATATTTCAAAAATAATTAATTTGCTTATCAAGTTAATCAAATAAGGGTCACAATATAGACACCATTTCTTATGGGCCTGGTATATTAGCAGCCAGGACGCAAAGTCGAGTACAATTCTCTAAGGTAACGCGAGGAGATGGTCACACAGGTTCAATATAAATTAAAAATATATAAAGAACCAGCATACAGCCAACCAGAGTCCGTGTATTTTAACAATATGGAGAGGAGAATAAGGAAGGTACTAAGGGTGTGTAAGTTATGCCAGAAAGCAAAACATGTTTGCGGACCGACACAGGCACCCCTGTGCCCTATAGTTCCGAAGAAATTGAAAGAGACAGGAGCAGCGGACCTCCTAGGCCCACTCCCAATGTCGATTGAAGGATATAGGTACGTCTTAGTGGTCACGGAACTCGTGTCGAAGTATGCGACTTTTACGCCTTTAAAACGCGCCACAGGAAAATCCGTAGCGGCCGCTTTAACGAGGCATTTTCCACGTGACGTTGGACGTTTAGACAGATTGATTTCTGACAACGGTCCACAATATTCATCTCACGATACAGACCAGCAGGAAATCCCAGTGAGAGAGTAATTGAAGAGCTAATTAAGTGATGTAGAATCCATTGTAATAGACAGCACCGAAACTGGGCGCGAAATTTGGTGGACTTCCAGAATATTATAAATGAAATGCCACATGGTGTGACAGGAATGTCCCCAATTGAGGTCCTAAGAAACCAAAGACCGCCAGACAAGATCCGGGAGTTAGTAGATTGGCTAGCTGAAATCAGGCGACGGCATAACGAGGTAATCAAAATTGCGATAGACCGAATACAGAAGGAAGCAGCGAGAAGGAAAAAAAAAAAATCAAAAGGGGAAGGTGCGCTCATTAACTCTGAGAATTGGCGATAAGGTGCTGATACGAGCCCACAGGTTATCAAAGAAGCATAAACATATATGCAGTAAGTTTTTTTAATGTATATATAGGTCCATTTAGAGTCCGACGAATCGCGCACACACACGCTGTCAAAGTGGAAACGTTGAGGTCACGTAAACCTAGAGGCCTACACCACGTCTCAAACATCAAGTTACGGCAAGAATAATAGATCACAGGCATCGTTTCGTTATCATTTTGCAAGATATAAGTTGTGAGTCTAGTTATCGCCTTTAGTTTTCTACGTTGTTCGTGTATGATGAAATACACAGGAGACCAAATCAGTGTCTTGGTATTTGTTCTATGGTAGTGACATATGACTGACGGGCCATAGTCTATCGACAGGCAAACAATGTGCAGCCGACACCAGCAGACGAACTCGTGCGTTAGACTTTGGTTACGCCACAGAGTGCGGCCAGCTGATAAGTCTTGACTCGCGCCAAAGCTGCGCCAGTCCCGTCTTGCGGCGACGAAGTTTTGCCGGGGACGCATTTTTGTTGTTCTTGCACAAGTGTAGAGCTCCTGTGACAATGTCGAGTGATGCTGCCTGGGGAAGGATGAATCTGCGGGAACCATAAATGGAAAGCAGCCGGCCGAAGTGGCCGAGCGGTTCTAGCCGCTACAGTCTGGAACCGCGCGACCGCTACGGTCGCAGGTTCGAATCCTGCCTCGGGCATGGATGTTTGTGATGTCCTTAGGTTAGTTAGGTTTAAGTAGTTCTAAGTTCTAGGGGACTGATGACCACAGAAGTTAAGTCCCATAGTGCTCAGAGCCATTTGAACCATTTGGAAAGCAACCCGGACGAAACATGCCTGCCATCGGAACATTTTCAAACGAGGGAAAATCCAGGGAGTACTGTAGACGCAAGCAAATGTTAACTATATGTATTGAATATAATAGATGTAAGATGTGGAATATTTTAGCCCTAATCATGGTAATCATTAAGGAAATCTGAAAAAATAGAGAATCTATGTGTGTTGTGTGTATGTCAACAGAGCATGAGGCGATAAATGGACGGAGTGCGAAGGAAAGAGGCACCAGAAAACATATCCAAAACTTACGAGAGAATTAAGACATGTGGGAAGCGAAATTGACGGAGGAACACAAACAGAGTATCAGCTGCTTGATAACAATACAAAAAAGGGGGTATAAATGTCAGTATGATGGTCAAGTAAGGTAGATAATTTAAGATGTTTTGTCTATACAATGAGTGGGAAGTCCTTTGTTGTTTTTTTTTTTTTTTTGTATAACAGCATGCAAAGAAAGTAGTAATTGCAGTATGTAAACTAACAGTCTCCTTCATATCGTCTGTCATTAGATAGGCTAAGGAGTAGACTAACTGGAAAGTAGTGCATGTAAGACAATGACTAAATAAAAGGAGCTATGTGGGTTTATTAATAATAAACAGGATCGGTGATGGTAGCTTGGAAATTACTTGGGTCTCCTACGTCCGAATTGTCCTAAATGGTTTGCAGATAACCCAACCTTTCTTTGAGAAGTAAATGACATAAGCGACTATATTTTTTTAAATCAGAGTATCGAGTTGTAAATACGCTCGTAAACTGAGAGACAAATGTAAGAAAGGAAACTGACATTAACTTTGTCATATAGCTTTTAGTTAGCTGTACAATTACAATAGGTACCTCCTACTTTGTAAAGTTCATAAGGAGTGTTGTTTTCATTTTTTGTCATTTCATGTAAGGTAAATTTTACTGGATTAAGCAAGGCAACGTGTGACCTCCAAATGTAAAGATCAAATTAGGAGGAAGAATTTACTTGTGTACCTAGGATAAGCGACCTCCACCATATAAAGACATTACGAGGATACCTATATACTGTATTTAGTTGTTTAGATAGGCTACCAGCTCCTATACAACGGCTATGAGTTCAACCACCCCAGAACGTGTTATCTTAGAGAAACTTGCACCAGTTTCCGTTGCGCATATTTCAAAAATAATTAACTTCTTTGGCAAGTTAATCAAATAAGGGCCACAATATAGACACCATTTCTTATGGGCTTGGTATATTAGCAGCCAGGACGCAAAGTCGAGTACAATTCTCTAAGGTAACGCGAGGAGATGGTCACACAGGTTCAATATAAATTAAAAATATATAAAGAACCAGCATACAGCCAACCAGCAGTCATATAGCAGTATTTAATGATGTTGCGTTTGTACCGTACCCACAACACGCTGGAATAATAGAAACATTTCCTGCAAACATTGCATCAACAAGATCTTTCAAGCAAGTGAGGTGTGCTAAGACAAGGAAGAGCACAAAGTGGTTAACACATTTCTACCACGGAATTCACTGGGATGATCCTGGAATACCCTATAAAGGTATGGTGACTGCACTTAAATTATTCAATCACATGCACAGTATTATCTACGTGAAGGGGAAGGACAAGATCTCATTAATGCATTGAATCTTTAAATTTTCTTCTATTCAAGACCTGGAATTCTACGGCTGTCCGTCTATCCATCGACTCGAGAACATGTATCAAAAAAGTGCTACTGTATCTGCTTATGAAAATGTAAAATTATTTTTAAGTTGGATGAGAAATAAATAATTTTTCTTTCCTAACAATCCTTGTATACTTATTCTTTTTGGTACCTGCATGATGATACTACACCTGCATTCCACTGGAACTGTCTGACTCACTTACCACAGCCTTTGAGGGCTGTCACCAGAGGAGTAGCACTACCCATGCTATTATATATATATATATATATATATATATATATATATATATATATATATATATATATATATATATATATATATATAGTTCTTGAGATAAATTTCAGTTCAATGCAGTGATACTCTTAACTTATTATTATTACTAGAATCCAACACATGTTGGGGATTCCTCGAACGGAATATTTTTTTCCTTATAGAGCCATACTTAAAACTAAAGCAAAGGTATTAACTAACTTACTTACACGCTAAATACTATTACTAAATAAATTCCATCGAAACAGACTATATTGAACCGAGCTGCTCTGTGAATTAAGATTCTCCTACTTAACTAGATAGCTGTAAATATTTTCCATTAAATAATGAATTAATTGAGTGGCTCCAACTTAACAAGACTATATATGTTTGAAATATACATTTATCATTGAAACACTTTAATAACAACAACATTTGAATGGATAGTTCCAACTTAACTGAGCAGCTCTTAATATTTTTTGAACTGGGTGGCTCTAGACATTATCCATCACAGACAGCTGAAATACTTTAATAATAACAATTAATTGGGTGGCTCTAAAGCGTCTAATGCAAACAGCTGTACTAAGGAAAAAAATATTTGGGTGGCTAGCGGTAGGTGAAGCTCAAACACTACTCTATCTACACACACACACACACACACACACACACACACACACACACACACACACACACACACCCACACCCACACACACATACACATACATACACACACACATGGATAATGAAAGAGAGACAATAATTTTTTTCAGCACATTGTGCTTATATATAAATAAAGTCGCAATAATTTTGTTTTCATTTTCCAGAACATGGTGAATATATATATATATATATATATATATATATATATATACTACTGGCCATTAAAATTGGTAGACCAAGAAGAAATGCAGATGATAAACAGGTATTCATTGGACAAATATATTATACTGGAACTGACATGTGACTAAGGAAAAAAATATTTGGGTGGCTAGCGGTAGGTGAAGCTCAAACACATTACATTTTCACGCAATTTGGGTGCATAGATCCTGAGAAATCAGTACCCAGAACAACCACCTCTGGCCGTAATAACGGCCTTGATACACCTGGGCATTGAGTTAAACAGAGCTTAGATGGCGTGTACAGTTACAGCTGCCCATGTAGCTTCAACACGATATCAGAGTTCATCAAGAGTAGTGACTGACGTACTGTAACGAGCCAGTTGCTCGGCCACCATTGACCAGACGTTTTCAATTGGTGAGAGATCTGGAGAATGTGCTGGCCAGGGCAGCAATCGAACGTTTCTGTATCCAGAAAGACTCCTACAGGACCTGCAACATGCGGTCGTGCATTATCCTGCTGAAATGTAGGGTTTCGCAGGGATCGAATGAAGGGTAGAGCCACGGGTCGCAACACATCTGAAATGTAACTTCCACTGTTCTAAGTGTCGTCAATGTGAACAAGAGGTGACCGAGACGTGTAACCAATGGCACCCCATACCATCACGCCGGGTGATACGCCAGTATGGCGATGACGAATACACGCTTCTAATGTACATTCACCATGATGTCGCCAAACACGGATGTGACCATCATGATGCTGTAAAAAGAACCTGGATTCATCCGAAAAAATGACGTTTTGCCATTCGTGCACCCAGGTTCGTCGTCGAGCACACCATCGCAGGCGCTCCTGTCTGTGATGCAGCGTCAAGGGTAACCGCAGCCACGGTCTCCGAGCTGATAGTCCATGCTGCTGCAAACGTCATCAAACTGTTTGTGCAGATGGTTGTTGTCTTGCAAGCGTCCCCATCTGTTGACTCAGGGATCGAGACGTGGCTGCACGATCTGTTACAGCCATGCGGATAAGATGCCTGTCATCCCGACTGCTAGTGATATGAGGCCGTTGGGATCCAGCACGGCGTTCCGTATTACTCTCCTGAACCCACCGATTCCATATTCTGCTAACAGTCATTGGATCTCGACCAACGCAAGCAGCAATGTCCCAATACGATAAACCACAATCGCGATAGGCTACAATCCGACCTTTATCAAAGTCGGAAACGTGATGGTACACATTTTTCCTCCTTACACGAGGCATCACAACAACGTTTCACCAGGCAACACCGGTCAACTGCTGTTTGTGTATGAGAAATCGGTTGGAAACTTTCCTCATGTCAGCACGTTGTAGGTGTCGCCACCGGCGCCAACCTTGTGTGAATGCTCTGAAAATCTAATCATTTGCATATCACAGCATCTTCTTCCTGTTGGTTAAATTTGGCGTTTGTAGCGCGTTATCTTCGTGGTGTAGCAATTTTAATGGCCAGTAGTATATATATATATATATATATATATATATATATATATATATATATATATATATAAGGAAATAATTTTTATGTGTATTTATTTTTATTTTTTCAGCACAAGGTACTTATATATATATATATATATATATATATATATATATATATATATAAGTAGATGTATTTACACCTGTATACATACTGTATTTTACACTCTCTCACACACATACACACACATACACATGCATACTTACTTTTACACCCCCACATACACACAAAGACTCACACCACACATCACACATGCAACCAATAATTACACTATGATAAAAGACCATACTATGTGATGCATAAACACCCTCACCCCATTGACACACTCATTCTCTCTCTATCTGTCAATCAGAGTCCCCCCACCCCTACTTTTGCTTCATGTAAATAGTGTGAGTATGGGAGGGTTTCCACCCCCCATGGCCGATGTGGCCGTGCGGTTCTAGGCGCTTCAGTCTGGAACCGCGTGACCGCTATGGTCGCAGGTTCGAATCCTGCCTCGGGCATGGATGTGTGTGATGTCCTTAGGTTAGTTAGGTTTAAGTAGTTCTAAGTTATAGGGGACTGATGACCACACATGTTAAGTCCCATAGTGCTCACAGCCATTTGAACCATTTTGTTTCCACCCCATCCTCACAAATGACTCTTTTATCGTCTTGAGGAAACAATCCGACGTTAGATTGCAGTACAGTGTACACTTTGTGACCTCATGATCGAATACTAGTATGCTGAACGATGTGTGGAGGAGCGCCTGTAACATTGCAACCATAGAGGCACTGCAAATACTCTTCAACTGTAAGAGCTCTAGATGCTGCACGTCTGACACCCTTTGCCCACCTCTGGCTGCCCCCGTCTGTTGCACAATATGCATACATTTTGGACCTCGATCCCACAAACTCTGCAATCGGTAAACCATTTGCCTCATCTTTCATGAGATCGATAACCGTCTTGTTCTTAGGAACAATACCATAAGGATTATCGACCTCATAATACGACATGTCTAATTCTTTACCATGGCACCTAATTACTTCATATGGATCACAGTTCTATATCCAGTAGATAAAGCTGTCTGTATCCATATAAAGCAACCTTGGTTCTACAAAATTAGGTTTCACAAACTCATAGTGGATGTGGTACATGTAGAATTTGGAGATATCCAGTATGCACATCCACAAATAAATAGGCTTCATAAACTGTACTGCAGTCTTTCCACATTTCTACAGCAACAAAGTTTTCATTGAAGATGGTGGCATGCTTAAAATTTGGCCCGGCGATACACTTTCTCACGCCATAACGTCCTTTCCATGCAGTTCTAATCAAAATATTGCGTTCATTTCTTACATTCTGCATAGTTTTCCTGAAAATGGAATTGTTCATTAATTTATAAAAATCTTTTTAAAAAGCATTACTCGCGACCGCCCTCTTTTCGGTATTTAGTTCAATATACTCCTTCAACTAGGGGGATTGCTTGAAGGAGATAGCCCGGGTGATTCTAACAAGCTTCATACCTAAGCTGAGGCACTGCTGGAGGTTACAATAATGAATAATATACCTCTGCTTATCTCCAACAGGAGCCATCAGTTTAGGGATGGTGCTTCTTCTCGGAATTTATTGCTCTGGACATAACAGCAAATCGCTTGTCTCTCCATGCAAATTATTAGGATATGTGATGTCTGCCTCTAGCACATACCCTACATCAAAATCGGCTGTAAGACCAATTATTTTTCCACCTGATCCCTTCAATTCGTTTTGAGGCACCCATCTAAACCCATCAACCGGCAGTGGCTGCATCATGGCGTGCCCGTATAAGTTGTTCACATCTAAGTACATAATGTAACTTCAATGAAGGGATGCATTAAACCCGACACCCATCCGTGGGTTATTTGCCTTGGCATGCCTTTGAATGCATAAAAGCAGAAGCACTGCAGCATCAGTGAGAAGTTCCATGTTGTGTCCCATATTTTTGAGCATAGCGTCCCAGGACAAGCCAGGTGATGTGTAATAAAAGGCGGGGTCCAGAGTGTACATGGCCATACATACACTCCGGAACTTTTCAAAAACATATGCAAGCAAATGCACGTCTGTGTCCATGTATAGTCTTGCATATTCTCCCAAATTGGGGATGTTGAATTTCTGCCAGACATTCACGGCATGCTCATAATCTGCTGTAGTTACGGCATCGCCTGTGAGAGTACTGGTAAATTCAGATATGTCGGGAAGCCGGGTTTCATTGAGTTTTGCCATACTATCAACATACTCGTATGGGAAAACTCCTTTCCTAGTCGCAAGGTGGACCTTTTCCTCATCAGGAAATGCAGATGGAGTGATATGCATATCGGTCCGAGGTAAAGTTTCAACCAGTTTCTGGAGTGAATTCTGCATAAAGCGTAAAGAGTCAAGGAAGCAGAGCGTAATTTTCGGCGTCATTCGTTTTGAGAAAGAAATGTACTTCTTAACACTTTCAGGGATGACACTGACCTGATCATTCTTCATACCGAAATTAGCCAAGAGCTCAACGAGAAACCGAACATCATACCCACTCAAATTATGAAAAAAGACAGGTATGTGCTGTGGTAACTTATACTTCAAATTGCATGCGCTATGAGCTGCACCACAAAACTTCCCCATAAGATGGCAATGATCTCTATGGAGATTTTCCACTTTTCTATCTAATGGTAGCCCACAAATATGACAATTAACCGCCTTTTCATACAAGTCATCATCTTCCTTTGATTTGGTCATGGGAATGTTGGTGCTGTAGAGCTTACCAACTTCCCATGAAAGTTTTTCAGGCTCAGTGAGGAGCCAAACCGCAGAATTGTCCCCGACATAAGACTCATAGCTGTTAAGTTTAGAATCATATCCACATACAACTTGGAACACTGCTGCATAAGGTACGAGTCTTTATGTGCAGATTGTATGTGAGGCTAAGGGGTTCCCTTCACAACAAGTAATAGGAGCTAGCAGGCATTCAAAGTCGACATACAATACAAAAGGACATCACCACTCTTGGTGAGCATTTTGAAATTTGATGAAGTTATTTTCGTCTGTGGGAAGCGCAATCTAATAGATGTATAGCTAATAACTCTTCTGATGAAAATTAATTCACACACCTTCAACAAATATGCTTTTTATCGTGATCTTTTGATAGTTGGGAGGAAAGGAGTCGGGACATTTCTTTGTTCCAAACATAGTGATATATACAAAGACAGTAACTGTTCTCGAAAGAACAGAATACTGTTGATGACCGTGCAGCTTTTCCCTGGAATAAATGAAAGGGAATAAATACAACCAGGAAAAAGCTGCACGGTCATCAATAGTATTCTGTTCCTTCGAGAACAGTTACTGTCTTCATATATATAGTTAAAGGCTACCCAGCCATTGACCATCGTATGTGCGAATGCGTACAGGTTGCCCAAACTCTTACGGGAATCGCCAAAGCGTGCGCGAGTAATGAGTGCATGGGCAAATGTCTATTAGGTACATTACATATGTAGAATTGTGGACAGTTGGGAATGTGAGTCTCACGGGGAGCGTGCAAGGGATAAGTCCCTGCAGTCGCGCTATTCATCTGTGTCCTCGGTGGCTCAGATGGATAGAGCGTCTGCCATGTAAGCAGGAGATCCCGGGTTCGAGTCCCGGTCGGGGCACACATTTTCAGCTGTCCACATCGAGGTATATCAACAACACCTGTCGGCAGCTGAGGGTTTCAGTTAGTCATCAAACATAGTGATAATTATCACCTTCAGAGAAGAGCAGCATGTTTACATGCAGCTCTCGCTCACCTGCAAATTTTGAGAAATGGAGGGGGCCGATGACGGTGTGCTTGTCTTGCTCATCTGACTTGTCGTTATTCTTATCCAGGCCATAAACAAGAACTGATATTCTGGTATTCTGCGCCTCAAATTTAGGTATGTCCCGGATTTTTACGGGGAACTCTATACCATCAAAGTTATAAGATGTCTTAATATCACATGCTCTGTAACTGTTAAGACGCTGCGGGTTTGTCTTGTAATTTCTCTCACAAGCCAGGACTGACCATGTTAAACAAGCATTATCGTACCGATTTTCAACATTAATACATGCCTTCTTGTTTGCTATATCTTTAGGGAGCTTAAGATAACTGGGCCCTCCATTTACTGGATCATAGACATGTATACGGCTCTCAAGGTGTGGTATACAGCAGAGTGCTTTAGTGGACCCGCATACTTCCATCTCGGAAAATCGGGCCATAATAGCGCTCAAGGTGGATTCGTGATACCACCCAGCAATGGATGTGCTCCAAGAAATAACGCCATTATCACTTCATATATAGTGCAGAGTTGTAGCCTCTGCATCACCTGGATATTTAGGTGGGTGATTCAACTTGCAGCATAGTACTGCGCTGCATTTAATGGCGTTAAATCTCGGATCGTGTAGGACTCTGAGGAGCTCGATCTACAAGACAGGGAGGCATGCTTCTACAAACCCAACAGGGTTGCGGTACCTCTCTCCCGGATTTTCAATCCTTGTGAATGAGATGCTCCCCACAAAAGCCCTAGCAGCTGCTGAGTATTCTAGAGGGATCATTATACAGTTATTCTGGTGTCTTTCACTATCAATAGGACAGGGGAGAGCACTACCACTAGCCATAGGATAATCAATATTACTATTACTACTACTACAACTAGGAGTTGATCCTGTCAATGACAGGGCTGGTGAGGGTGCATCAGCTGTAGAGAGGGCTATGCGCCTTATTACACACATGGTGGGGGCGAGCTGTCTGAGGAGGCAGAGGTGGTGATGCTCAGTGGGAACAACTGGGCTGTGGCGATGGCCCCCAGGGTCTGATGTTCCCATTACCGACTGCTGAGGTGGGAGATAGATGCCCCTGTTTGTCTTCTTCTGCCGGCTGAGTTGCCCACGGGCGCCAAAGAGCTTGCGGCGTTGTGGGGGCAGACGTTATTGCCGCCTCTTGCACAGCTGTGATCGGCCCTATACGTGGCCCAGCGTGTCTCTGTGGTGTGCGGCCAAGTCCCGCCCCCTCAACCACCACCCTAGATACACGATGTACTTCGTGTGATACGCCTGTAACATAAATGATAAAAAATAAGTTTAATGATCTAGATTTAAAACAATAAATAATAAGACTAAATAATGGTAATTATTTGCTGTAATTATAAAGTTCAAAAATATTCACCTTCTCCATTCTGGCTCCACGGTTTGAGCAACTCATCAGCATATTCAGTGAGGTCTCCCACCCACTCAGGTATATTCGCCGCCCCATCTAAAAGGGCCATAAGCTTGCGCCTTTCCGATTCTTCTTCTTCATTCACAACGGTCGCCATCTCGTTAACCCAATCGGGGATTTAACCCCCACCTTGCACGACACCCTTGACAGCCCCCTCCCTATGCATAGAATCATCTAGAAAGAAAAGAAAAGAATATGTCTCAGACAGCTCAATCTAGGCACTTGGAAAACCAATATACACTCCTGGAAATTGAAATAAGAACACCGTGAATTCATTGTCCCAGGAAGGGGAAACTTTATTGACACATTCCTGGGGTCAGATACATCACATGATCATACTGACAGAACCACAGGCACATAGACACAGGCAACAGAGCATGCATAATGTCGGCACTAGTACAGTGTATATCCACCTTTCGCAGCAATGCAGGCTGCTATTCTCCCATGGAGACGATCGTAGAGATGCTGGATGTAGTCCTGTGGAACGGCTTGCCATGCCATTTCCACCTGGCGCCTCAGTTGGACCAGCGTTCGTGCTGGACGTGCAGACCGCGTGAGACGACGCTTCATCCAGTCCCAAACATGCTCAATGGGGGACAGATCCGGAGATCTTGCTGGCCAGGGTAGTTGACTTACACCTTCTAGAGCACGTTGGGTGGCACGGGATACATGTGGACGTGCATTGTCCTGTTGGAACAGCAAGTTCCCTTGCCGGTCTAGGAATGGTAGAACGATGGGTTCGATGACGGTTTGGATGTACCGTGCACTATTCAGTGTCTCCTCGACGATCACCAGTGGTGTACGGCCAGTGTAGGAGATCGCTCCCCACACCATGATGCCGGGTGTTGGCCCTGTGTGCCTCGGTCGTATGCAGTCCTGATTGTGGCGCTCACCTGCACGGCGCCAAACACGCATACGACCATCATTGGCACCAAGGCAGAAGCGATTCTCATCGCTGAAGACGACACGTCTCCATTCGTCCCTCCATTCACGCCTGTCGCGACACCACTGGAGGCGGGCTGCACGATGGTGGGGCGTGAGCGGAAGACGGCCTAACGGTGTGCGGGACCGTAGCCCAGCTTCATGGAGACGGTTGCGAATGGTCCTCGCCGATACCCCAGGAGCAACAGCGTCCCTAATTTGCTGGGAAGTGGCGGTGCGGTCCCCTACGGCACTGCGTGGGATCCTACGGTCTTGGCGTGCATCCGTGCGTCGCTGCGATCCGGTCCCAGGTCGACGGGCACGTGCACCTTCCGCCGACCACTGGCGACAACATCGATGTACTGTGGAGACCTCACGCCCCACGTGTTGAGCAATTCGGCGGTACGTCCACCCGGCCTCCCGCATGCCCACTATACGCCCTCGCTCAAAGTCCGTCAACTGCACATACGGTTCACGTCCACGCTGTCGCGGCATGCTACCAGTGTTAAAGACTGCGATGGAGCTCCGTATGCAAACTGGCTGAAACTGACGGCGGCGGTGCACAAATGCTGCGCAGCTAGCGCCATTGGACGGCCAACACCGCGGTTCCTGGTGTGTCCGCTGTGCCGTGGGTGTGATCATTGCTTGTACAGCCCTCTCGCAGTGTCCGGAGCAAGTATGGTGGGTCTGACACACCGGTGTCAATGTGTTCTTTTTTCCATTTCCAGGAGTGTATATTACAGGAACTTATTTTATCTAAGAACTACATTTTACAAATGTACTTACATTCGCACTGTGCTCCAGCCCTCTCGACCTCTAGCTGGTGGGCTAGCTCAGCCAACATGGGAGGGATGAATTCTAGAAAGACAGGAGAGGCTGAGTATAATATCCAGTATGGAAAAAAATATCTGTAGCACACACATACACATACATACACACTATCTGTTAAAGGGCGCAGCCGTCTGTGGACTGTAGCCCAAACAGATAGAACACATTGTTTGCCGCCATCTTGGATTACATCACAGATGAGAGCACCCTCTGGTGGTGGTACTGTGTACTAGGTCAGTTGGAGTCCGGACCTCGTGGTGAACACACTGGATGGCTGTGCTACATGAAATTGTTTAAATAAAGACTGGTGCATGCAAAATAAAGACTTATGTCCAGCGTTGGTCGAGTCCTTTTCCCACGAATCCTTAGGAGGAGGTGGCAGTCGGGTGACTTAGGTTAGTGGAGGTAACCTTTCTTTAGAGCCATTTTCTTAGCTTAGTAGAGATACACGAATTGACCTTTATTTACAGCCAAAATTCAAACTTGGCGCCAGTTCCTAAGAAGACGTGGCGCTCGGGTGACTTACGTTAGTGGAAGAAGCGCAACTGACATTTCTTTCCCACCATTTTCTTAGGTGTGATACATTATCCTGTTGGAATTTGAACTTCCCGCCAATTTTCTGGGGGAGGGGAGGGGAGGGAAGGGGGCGTGGCACTTTCCCGCCAAATGCTGCCTTTTTCAATAACGGTACTTGCGTCATCAGTTGACATCATCGCCGCCATCTTGGATGACGTAATCGCCGCCATCTTGGATAATGGTACTTTGTACCACAACCCGCCTTGAGTGTGGCCTGAGCTCCCAGTTGGTGCACATCGACAGCGCAGAAAGATACGTATATAGCTTCTTTTCTGTGTTTACTTCGTAGATTCTTACTTAAATTGCGTGTGAGTTTCGTATAGGAGGTGTAATTCCGTGTTTTAGTTACTGTAATCGTAAATTCAGGCAGATTGTAGCGCAGTCGTTAGGCATTTGTACAGGTTAGTTCATACATTCTTTGCGTGTTTCCCTTGAGTTATCTAGGCACGGACTCGTGTTTCAGTAACTGTTGTTCAACATCGATTAGAATGGACAGGGACTGTGATCGCTGTGTTCGGATGAGGGCTGAGTTGGCATCCCTTCACTCACAGCTGCAGGCGGCGCTGACTTCGGTCGCACAGCTTGAGGCTGTTGGCAATGGGAACCACTGTGGGGAGCTGGACTTGGGTATCACAGGGATGTCAACCTTGTCCCGTCTGTCCCCAGGTCGGTCTAGCGCTGTGGTTGCCCCAGTTGCTGCCTGCAGTGGGGCTGAGCCCTCGCCTGTGGTTGATTGGGAGGTCGTTCCAAGGTGTGGCAGGCAGCGAAAGACGTCCCCAGAGGCTGATCAGAAAGCCTTCCCAGTGCGTCTGACAAACAGGTTTCAGGTACCGTCTCTGGCTGAGCCAGATGCAGCTGCCTGCCGTCTTTCAGAGGATGATTCTCAGCCTTCAAGGTCCGAGCAATTGCAGAAGGTGGGCTTATTGGTAGTTGGGAGCTCCAATGTTAGGCGCGTAATGGGGCCCCTTAGGGATATGGCGGCTAAGAAGGGGAATAAATCCAGTGTGCACTCCGTGTGCATTCCGGGTGGAGTCATTCCTGATGTAGAAAGGGTCCTTCCGGTTGCCATGAAGAGCACAGGGTGCAGCCAGCTGCAGGTGGTGGCACATGTCAGCACTAATGACGTGTGTCGCTTTGGATCTGAGGAAATTCTCTCTGGATTCCAGCGGCTATCTGATATGGTGAAGGCTGCCGGTCTTGCTTACGAGATGAAGGCAGAGCTCACCATCTGCAGCATCGTTGACAGAACCGACTGCGGACCTTTGGTGCAGAGCCGGGTGGAGGGTCTGAATCAGAGGCTCAGACGGTTTTGCGACCGTGTTGGCTGCAGATTCCTTGACTTGCGCCATAGGGTGGTGGGGTTTCAGGTTTCGCTGAATAGGTCACGAGTTCACTACACTCAGCTGGCGGCTACATGGGTAGCGGAGGCTGTATGGCGTGGACTGGGCGGTTTTTTAGGTTAGAAGGCCTCGGTAAAGTACGGGGTGGGCTGCAATCTCAAAGGGTGCATGGCAAATACAGGACGTGCTTGGATCAAGGAACAGTCGGAATAGTAGTTGTAAATTGTTGTAGTTGTGCTGGGAAAGTCCCTGAGCTTCAAGCGCTAATAGAAAGCACAGAAGCTGAAATCGTTATAGGTACAGAAAGCTAGCTAAAGCCTGAAATAAGTTCTGCAGAAATTTTTACGAAGTCTCAGACGGTGTTCAGGAAAGATAGATTAGGCAGAATTGGTGGGGGAGTGTTTTTGTCTGTCAGTAGTGGTTTATCCCGTAGTGAAGTCGAAGTAGTTACTCCGTGCGAATTGGTATGGGTGGAGGTTGTAGTTAACAGCCGAACTAAGTTAATAATTGGCTCCTTCTACCGACCCCCAGACTCCGATGATATAGTTGCTGAACAGTTCAGAGAAAATTTGAGTCTCGTAACAAATAAATACCCCACTCATACGGTTATAGTTGGTGAGGACTTCAACCTTCCCTCGATATGTTGGCAAAAACACTTGTTCAAAACCGGTGGTAGGCAGAAACATCTTCCGAGATTGTCTTAAATGCTTTCTCCGAAAATTATTTCGAGCAGTTAGTCCACGAACCCACGCGAATTGTAAATGGTTGCAAAAACACACTTGACCTCTTAGCCACAAACAATCCAGAGCTAATAGAGAGCATCATGACTGATACAGGGATTAGTGATCACAGGGTCGTTGTAGCTAGGCTCAATAGCGTTTCTTCCAAATCCACCAGAAAGAAACGCAAAATAATTTTATTTAAAAAAGCGGATAAAGTGTCACTAGAAGCCTTCCTAAGAGACAATCTCCATTCCTTCCGAACTGACTATGCAAATGTAGACGAGATGTGGCTCAAATTCAAAGATATAGTAGCAACAGCAATTGAGAGATTCATACCTCATAAACTGGTAAGAGATGGAACTGATCCCCCATGGTACACAAAACAGGTTCGAACGCTGTTGCAGAGGCAACGGAAAAAGCATGCGAAGTTCAGAAAAACGCGAAATCCCGAAGATTGGCTAAAATTTACAGACGCGCGAAATGTGGCACGGACTGCAATACGAGATGCCTTTAATAGGTTCCACAACGAAACATTGTCTCTAAATTTGGTAGAAAATCCGAAGAAATTCTGGTCGTATGTAAAGTACACAAGCGGCAAGACGCAGTCAATACCTTCGCTGCGCAGTGCCGATGGTACTGTTACCGACGACTGTGCCGCTAAATTCCTTCACCAGGGAAGACGAATGGAATATTCCAGAATTTGAAACACGAACAGCTGCTAGCATGAGTTTCTTACAAGTAGATACCTTATGGGTTGCGAAGCAACTCAAATCGGTTGATACGGGCAAGTCTTCAGGTCCAGATTGTATATCAATTAGGTTCCTTTCAGATTACGCTGATACAATAGCTCCCTACTTAGCAATCATATACAACCGCTCGCTCACCGATAGATCTGTACCTACAGATTGGAAAATTGCGCAGATCGCACCAGTGTTTAAGAAGGGTAGTAGGAGTAATCCATCGAACTACAGACTTATATCATTGACGTCGGTTTGCAGTAGGGTTTTGGAGCATATATTGTATTCAAACATTATGAATCACTCGAAGGGAACGATCTATTGATACGTAATCAGCATGGTTTCAGAAAACATCGTTCTTGTGCAACGCAGCTAGCTCTTTATTCGCACGAAGTAATGGCCGCTATCGACAGGGGAATTCAAGTTGATTCCGTATTTCTAGATTTCCGGAAAGCTTTTGACACCGTTCCTCACAAGCGACTTCTAATCAAGCTGCGGGCCTATGGGGTATCGTCTCAGTTGTGCGACTGGATTCGTGATTTCCTGTTAGGAAGGTCGCAGTTGGTAGTAATAGACGGCAAATCATCGAATAAAACTGAAGTGATGTCAGGTGTTCCCCAGGGAAGCGTCCTGGGACCTCTGCTGTTCCTGATCTATATAAATGACCTGGGTGACAATCTGAGCAGTTCTCTTATGTTGTTCGCAGATGATGCTGTAATTTACCGTCTAGTAAGGTCATCCGAAGACCAGTATCAGTTGCAAAGCGATTTAGAAAAGATTGCTGTATGGTGTGGCAGGTGGCAGTTGACGCTAAATAACGAAAAGTGTGAGGTGATCCACATGAGTTCCAAAAGAAATCCGTTGGAATTCGATTACTCGATAAATAGTACAATTCTCGAGGCTGTCAATTCAACTAAGTACCTGGGTGTTAAAATTACGAACAACTTCAGTTGGAAAGACCACATAGATAATATTGGGGGAAGGCGAGCCAAAGGTTGCGTTTCATTAGCAGGACACTTAGAAGACGCAACAAGTCCACTAAAGAAACAGCTTACACTACACTCGTTCGTCCTCTGTTAGAATATTGCTGCGCGGTGTGGGATCCTTACCAGGTGGGACTGACGGAGGACATCGAAAGGGTGCAAAAAAGGGCAGCTCGTTTTGTATTATCACGTAATAGGGGAGAGAGTGTGGCAGAGATGATATGCGAGTTGGGATGGAAGTCATTAAAGCAAAGACTTTTTCGTCACGGCGAGATCTATTTACGAAATTTCAGTCACCAACTTTCTCTTCCGAATGCGAAAATATTTTGTTGACCCTAACCTACATAGGTAGGAATGATCATCAAAATAAAATAAGAGAAATCAGAGCTCGAACAGAAAGGTTTAGGTGTTCGTTTTCCCGCGCGCTGTTCGGTAGTGGAATGGTAGAGAAATAGTATGATTGTGGTTCGATGAACCCTCTGCCAAGCACTTAAATGTGAATTGCAGAGTAATCATGTAGATGTAGATGCAGATGTAGATGGGTGACGTCATCGCCGCCATCTTGGATGATGGTACTTTGTGCTAGACTCCATCTTGCCCCAATACTAGCAACAGTATCGTGTGCACAAGGTATAGAAGGGTTGTTCACTGGCGGAGATGTCATTTGTACTCAGGTCAGTCATGTGGAAAGAATTGTGGCTGAATGAGGGGTATTAAATCATTAGGGAATTCAATATTCTGAGATCCACAGTGTCTAGAGTGTGCAGAGAATACCAAATTTTAGACATTATCTCTCACCACGGACAATGCAGTGGCCGACGGCCTTCATTTAACGACCAAGAGAAGCAGCGTTTGCACGAAGTTGTCAGTGCTGACAGACGAACAACACTGCGTGAAATAACAGCAGAATTCAATGTGAGTCGTACGATGAATGTATCCGTTAGGACAGTGCGGCCATATTTTCCGTTAATGGGGTACGGCAGCAGAGGACCAACTCGAGTGCCTTTGTTAACAGCACGGCTCCACCGACACTGCCTCTCCTGGGCTCACGACCATATCAGTTGGGTCCTAGACGACTGGAAAACCGTGGCCTGGTCAGATGACTCCCAATTTCAGTTGGTAAGAGCTGAGGGTAGGGCTCGAACGTGACGCAGACTCCACTAAGTCTCGGACCAGAGTTGTCAGCGAGGCACTGTACAAGTTGGTGGGGGCTCCATAATCGTGTGGGCTGTGTTTACATGGAATGAACTGGGTCGTCTGGTCCAACTGAACCAATCACTGACTGCAAATGAGAAAGTGTGGCTATTTGGCGATCATTTGCAGTCATTCGTGGACTTCATCTTCCAGAACAATGATGGAATTTTATTGAATGACAGTGCACAATATGACCGAGCCACAGCTGCTCGCGATTGCTTTGAAGAAAATTCTAGACATTTCTAGACAACGATCTGGCCACCCAGTTTGCCCGACATGAATCCCATCGAAAATGTTTTGGACGTAGTCGAGAGGTCAGTTAATGCAAAAAATCCTGCACTGCCAACACTTTCGCAATTATGGACGGCTTTAGAGGCAGCATGGCTCAATATTTCTACAATATACTTCCAACAACTTGCTGAGTCCATGCCAGGTCGAACTACTGTATTAATCCAGGCAAAATGAGGTCCGATACGGTATTAGGAAAAATGGTTCAAATGGCTCTGAGCACTATGGGACTTAACATCTATGGTCATCAGTCCCCTAGAACTTAGAACTACTTAAACCTAACTAACCTAAGGACATCACACACATCCATGCCCGAGGCAGGATTCGAACCTGCGACCGTAGCAGTCGCGCGGCTCCGGACTGAGCGCCTAGAACCGCTAGACCAGCGCGGCCGGCCGGTATTAGGAGGTATCCCATGACTTTTGTCACCTCAGTGAAATGCACGCTGTTTCTAGAAGACGTGTCTTTCACATATTCTATGTACAATCGTATTGGTATCCTTTCAGGTCCGATGGTCTGTCCTCTGTCGAGTGATTTCGGTTGCTTTTCTATACTGTGGTCACTTATTTCGATATCGTTCGAACCACAGTAGTACGATTTTCCTCAATGAAACAGTTTTAGAAAACGGTGCTTAGAATTTCAGCACTGCCTCTGTCATCATTCGTCTTGATGCCATTACGCTCACAGAGTTTCAGTAGACAGTTTCCACAAAATATGACTCCATATGTCGATAATGACGTGAAAGTAACCATAATACGCTAGATTAATACATCTATCAATATGTAAACCTAGGTATTTGTAGTGTAGTATCCATCATTGCTATCTCCTGATCAGTTTAACTCAGCCCCATCTCATATGACGCCACTATAGTTTTCTCTGCAGTAAAATCAAAGATGAGGTCTATTCACAAGCTGTGACGAGCCAAGAGGGTTTAAAACATAACATAATTGTAGCATGTGCAGTAATACCGAAAGAATCTCTTCATTATGTCCAGTAGTCTTTTCACAAGCGACTGAAAATTTGTTTTACAATAGGCGGTGAACATTTCGAACATTTTATGACATAAATTGAATTTTAAGGAAGTGTTTATGACCACGTTCTTTTGTGATTTCCTTTTTTGCTGTTGTTGATGTAATTTTGTAAGGTAGGCATGCTGCAGCACTTTAATAGAGGAACGCCGAACAAGATGGCTCAGTGGTTAGCACACGGACCCGCTTTCGGGAGGACGGTGGCTCAAGTCCGCGTCCAGTCATCCAGAATTTGGTTTCCCGTGATTTCCCTAAATCGCTCCAGGTAAATGCCGGGATGGTTCCTTTGAAAAGGCATCGTCGATTCCGTTCCCCATCCTTGAAATATTCCTAGCTAGTGTTCCGCCTCTAACGACTTCGATATCGACGGAACATTTAACTCTAATCTTCCTTCCTCCCTTCTTCAGTAGGGACATGAAGTACATATAAAGCAACACCGAACAGGTAGGAAGTAGTTCAGTTAATACTAGTCCTTGATGTAACCTTTCTTTGTTCTCCGTTATCCAATACGAACGTCATCTTGAGTTATGATTATGTTCCTGTCACATAAAATGCTATATGTGTTGTGAATAAATGTAGGAGGGGCACTCAAAGCTGGTAATTTCCTTGCCAGAAAGGAATGTAGTGCTTCATTACAGACGCTGGTAACACCAGTGAACACTGCGAGCAGGTAATTGTTTCTACTTAATGTTATTTGGATATCTGTTATTAAGGGTAATTTACTAACATTTCATTAGTTCCTTAGCTCTTTCTGAAATTAATTCGTCGACAAGGAAATATGCTTCAATTTTCTGCTTACCACTTGTGTCTACGTTTTATCACGTGCTCTAAGGTTTTGTAAACATAGGATAAGAGTGTCAGTGGGCGATATAATGAGATAGCTTCTCCTTTTTTGCCTTCAGTATTGCTGTTACTCGTGCGGTCTTTATTTTTTAAACATACGTCCTATTTCTCCACATCCCATTCAAAATGGCTAGTAAAAAGATTCTTCTCTTCGGTGGGGGACATAAACAGAACAAATGATATTGTCATAGCGGGGAGCCGAATTCCTTTAAATGCCTCTATCGAAATTCACAGAACTCGTACACAAATTCTGGTGATGAGAACTCTTCCCTTCACCATAAATCTATTAATTACTTGTAGATGAAGCTACCACATTAGCGATTTCCACTACGGTTATGGATGAAGCTACAGAACTAACTCACAAATAAAATCCATTTCATTACAAAAGTAGTGCGTTATTTGTCATCCAGACATCTATAGGTGACTGAATTGTAGTGTTGGTAACATGTGATCAGACCGCCTGATATCATAGTATGATAGTATGTGTCAACAGTATTGTAACACGTGTGTGTGTGTGTGTGTGTGTGTGTGTATAGACTACATCTACGCCGACGTATCTGAATATCCAATGATACTACACATGCCCTGATGTATGACAAAAAGCACTTCGTTCCAGTAACACTATCTAATCTATCTAACCTTGTAAATATAGTATATGAGGCCGGTAAGCAATGTTGTCTCAAAACACTCAGTGAATAATATCGACATTTCACCAACTGTTTATCAAACGTTGCATGATGCCATGTGATACAGGGTAACGAACTATGCTTTCTGAAGCATTTCAGTGATACTTTCATACCAATGAAATAAACTCGCCACGAATCACGTTGCTCTTCTGTCGAAATTGTCAGTTTCTTAAGACAGATTGTAGATAACCTACACCAGAAAGATCCCAGTGTATCTCCATCATGTTTTGCATTCCATTTGGTCGCTGCATTTTACATCACCTTGAAGAGACTCACCGTAGTCATTTATCGCTGATGTTATTCGCAAAATAAACAAAGATCGTTCACCTACTTATGACTGTTACTCTATATTTTCGTGTGTTTAGAGAGAGATACTAGTCGCTACAGAAATGTAAGTCATGCAATCCCTCCTGTATGTCACATTAAATCATGCTAGAGATGGATCACCTCTTTATAAATGAAACAGTCTTCGAACAGTGTTGGAAAGCTTGTCACTGTGTTACCTGTGTAATTTATGTGTATCACAAATAGCAGCGACTGTTGCAAGATTTCCTATTCCCCTTCGCCATCGCCCACCCACCTCCCTCTCTAACATAGGACGACGGTTCATACCTGCGTCCAGCCATCCTGATTTAGGTTTTCGTGATTTCCCTAAATCGCACCAGGAAACTGCTGGGATGATTCCTTTGATAGGGCAAGGCCGATTTCCTTCCCCTACCTTGTCTAATCCGACGGGACCGATGATCTCGCAGTTTGGTCCCCTTCCCCAAAGCAACCACAAATCATCTAGCACAGGCCAACTGCTGTCTGTATGAAATGGCAGGAAATTCAAAACATGGTGGGAAATTAAAAAATTGGTGGGCAGTTCAAAATTTGGTGGGGCATTAAAAAACTGACCAATTTCTCTACAGGGTTTTTCCCCACTCCTATAGTGCCTGTGGAAGTTTTGTCCTTATCCTGAGTATAAATTGGTGGAAATTAAAAAAATCCAAGATGGTACATTGTCCTGCTGGAATTCAAGATCACTGATCTGGGATACGAGCGTAGCTTGCATTTTTGCCAGATTTCCTTGGGTTTCCCCTGACATCAGTTGCCTGAGAAAAAGGGTCTTTGTTTCCCCTTTGGGGCCAGGTCTGCCCATTAGACAAAAGATACGAATCTGAGTCTGCGGTTCTGGGGCAGTGGGCATTGTCTCCAACCGTCACCCACCCCATCCCTGTACCAGTTATAGGACAAGGGGCATTGTTTCAACCAAGAAACAGGATGTTTGTAGGTCCATGCCTGTCTGTAATTCACAGTGAGGACAAAAGGTGTTTATTTCCCCTGCAGGTCCAAGTTTGTCTGTTAGATAAGTGATGCCAGTCCGAGCCTCTACACAGGTAAACGTATATTTCATGCTATGGCTAGTAACTAGTCTGAACTTGCATGCCAATCTGATTAACGTGTTTTTCCCAAGCTATTATTCACTCAAACATGTATGGCTATTTTTATAGCTGTCAAGTCACTTACAGAATTCAATTTGGCCACCGAGGTCACACATGCATACTGCTTCTCCTAAGTTAAAGTCGAATTCGCTTAAGGCTAGATCTGTCAACTTCTGCTGTGCTGGGAAAGGATGGGAATGCTTACGTGACTATTTTTTTAAACTAACATAAAACCACGGAGAAAGGTCCTCCAAGTCACAGCTGTTCCACCTCCACTACTGCCTCTGCGCTGCCCACAAGCTGCCCCCACCACCCCATGCCGCCATCTGTGGCAGCAGACTAGTCTTTGCGTGCCACTACCACCACGCTGGGCCAGATAACAGGGCTATACTGCGAGTCACTGCCCCTGCACCACATGCTCTGTAACATGTGGATTGGGAGTGTTATGCCACCAAAACTGGTGCCAGAGACGGGGAATCGTGTGGCATTGTTATGGATATCTTGTCCCAAAATTGCCTTGAGCAGATAGAGAACCAACTCGTGAGGGTAACGTCTTAGACATCCTGGCAACAAATAGACCTGAACTTATCGAATCAGTTAACGCAGGGGAAGGTATCAGTGATAACAAGGCTGTGACAGCATCTATGACGACGGGTCCTACAAGGAACGTTAAGAAAGGTAGGAAGATATGTTTGCTCAGTAAGGGTGACAGGATACAAATTCCAGAATATCTCAGCAGTCAGCATAAAATATTCTGTGATGAGGGCGAAGATGTAGAGAACAAATGGAAAAAATTCAAATGCATCGTTCAATATGCCCTAGACAAGTATGTTACGAGTAAGGTTTTAAGAGATGGGAAAGATCCACCATGATCTAACAGCCGTGTTAGAAAAGCGCTACGTAAACAAAGAGCACTTTATCTCAGATTCAAGAGAAGTAAAAACCTAGCTGACAAACGAAAAGCTGAAGGAAGTGAAAATGACCGTAAGGAGAGCAATGAGAGAAGCGTTCAATGATTTCGAAAGTAAGACGTCGTCAACCAACCCTAAGAGACTTTGATCGTATGTAAAATCAGTAAGTGGGTCAAAATCATCTATTCATTCTCTCAGCGACCACACCGACACCGAAACGGAAGATAGAAGAGAGAAGGCCGAAATACTGAACTCGGTCTTCCGAAGTTGTTTCACCGCTGAAGATCGTAACACTGCCGCTCCTTTCAATTGTCGTGGGAACGTCGAAATGGCAGGTATTGAGATAACCGATCGCGGAATTGAAAAGCAGCTACAAACGCTTAGTAGTGGAAAGGCTTGAGGTCCAGATGAGATACATATAACATTCTATAAAGATCATGCGAAAGAAGTTGCTCCCCTTCTAACAGTAATTTATCGTAGATCGCTGGAGTAACGAAAGGTACCTAAAGACTGGAAAAAATGCGCAGGTCATTCCCGTTTTGAAGAAAGGCTGTACGACTGATCCACACAATTATAGACATATATCATTGACGTCAATATGTTGCAGAATTATGGAACATGTTTTATGCTCAAAAATTATGACGTTCTTGGAAAATGAACAGCCCTCTATAAAAATCGACATGGATTCCACAAACAGAGATCTTAAGAAACTCAGCTCGCTGTGTTCCTCGATGAGATCCACAGCGCAGTGGACAACGGCGCTCAGACTGATGCCATTTTCCTTGATTTCAGTAAGGCATTTGAGACCGTCACGCATTGCCGTTTAATGAAAAAAATACGAGCTTACGGAGTATCGGAGCAGACCTGCGATTGGATTCAAGACTCTCTTGCAGATGGAACTCAACACGTCACTCCTAACGAAACTAAATCGACAGATGTAAAGGTAATACCCGGGGTACCACAGGGAAGTGTGATAGGACCATTGCTGTTCACAATATAAATGATCTAGTAGAAAGCGTCGGATGCTCTTTAAGCTATCCGCACATGATGCAGTTGTTTATACCAAAGTAGCAACGCCAGAAGGTAGTAAGAATTTGCAGAACGACCTGCAGAGAACTGATGAATGGTGCAGCCTCTGGCAGTTGACCCTGAACGTAAATAAATGTAACGTATTGCGTATGCATAGGAAAATAAATCCACTACCGTACAGCTACATTATCGATAACAAACAGCTGGAGACAGCATCTGCCGTAAAATATCTAGGTGTAACTATCCAGAGTGACCTTAAGTGGAATGACCATCTAAAAGATACTGGAAAAAGCAGACACAAGACTCAGCTTCATAGGAAGAATATTAAGGAAACGTAACTCATCCACGAAAGAAGTGTCTTATAAGGCGCTCTTTCGCCCGATTCTTGAGTATTGTTCATCTACGTGGTATCCCTATCAGGTAGGGCTGATGGAGGAGACAGAGAAGCTACAACGAAGAGCTGCGCGTTTCGTCACGGAATCGTTTAGCTGCTGAGAGAGCGTTACGGAGATGCTAATCAAACACCACTGGCAGACGTTACAAGAGACGCGTTGTGCATAACGGAGAGATTTACTATTGAAATTTCTGGACAGCACTTTTCAAGAGGAGTCACACAACATATTTATTCCCCCACATACATCTCGTGTACTGACCACTAGGAGAAAATTAGAGAAATTAGAGCCAATACAGAGGCTTACCGACAATCATTCTTCCCACGCACTATTCGCGAGTGGAACAGGGTTGGAGGTACCGAAAGTACCCTCCACCACACACCATTAGGTGGCCTGAGGAGTATTATGTAGATTAGGTGCTGCCGCCTCACCTTTCCATAGGCTTGACAGTGACTGAGGTAGTACCCATCCCTGTTGCCACACGTACTGCTGTCATGCTGCTAGTACTGCTACCAACACCCACAAGAAGAAGGTTGGCTGCTCTGACCACAGGCAGACTTGAAAGCCTACCACCAGCCCACAACCAGTTCAGTGTGTGACATTACATCAGTGGCCATTACCCCACCCTCCACCAGCCAGTAGCTGCCACTTTCCCACATCCTGCTCACCACACCTTGCTCCACTACATACAGACTGCCCTGAACTACAGGGTGCCTCAGCGTATAGTATGACTGTGCATGTGAGAGATTACTATCTAGACCTGTTGTATTCTGTTCATAGCTGAGTTGTGTTAGTACCTGAATGGATTGTTGTTCACAGCTAGAACAAAAGAAGTTTGTTTCCCCTTACTGGTTGCAACCTGCCTGTTAGACAAACATGTTTTTACCCTGTCAGTATAGGCTTGTGGTTTTCTCCATACCTGTGCTACATTTCAACACGAAAGTACACTTAGAATGGTTGCTATTTATAGATATAACAATGAATGTTCATTCTCATTGCCTGCTGCATTTTTCCAGGATATGTAAATATATTTTTGACCCTACCAGTCCACACACTCCGAGATATAAAGAACGATGCACCACGAAAGAATTATCCGAATGGGACGGAAATAGGCAGACATGATGTACATGTACAGACAAACAAATGATTACTATTTCAGAAAAAATGGATGATCTATTCAAGAAAAAGAGCCTTATAGTCTGAGCAAGTTAATAATGCACTGGTCCACCTCTGGCCCTTATGCAAGCACTCATTCGGCTTAGCACTGGCTGTTAGAGTTGTTGGGTGTCCACCTGAGGGATATCGTGCCAAATTCTGTCCAATTGAAGCGCTAGATCGCCAAATTCCGAGCTAGTTGGAGGACCCTGCCCATAATGTTCCAAACTTTCTCACCTAGAGGAGAGATCTGGCGACTTCGCTGGCCAAGGCAGGATTTGGCAAGCACGAAGACAAGCAGTGGAAACTTTTGCCATATGCACATGATGGGCATTATCTTGCTGGAATATAAGCCCCAGAAGGGTAACAAAATAGGGTGTAGAATATTGTCACTTACTGGAGTGCTATAACAGTGCAGCAGATGACAACAAAAGTGATTCTTCTATGAAAAGAAATGGCACCCAGTCCATCACTCCTGGTTTTTGGGCTATATGGCGAGCGACAGACGGGTTGATATCACATCGCTGTCCAAGATATCTCTAGACACGTCTTTGGTCTGGGATCTCATTGACCACAGTTGAATTGTCTTTAGAGCATCGTCCCTCTTCGAACCAAGCCCTGATGACTAGTGGAGACATGTCTGGAGACGCCCCAGACAGTAGTAGGATACCAACCTTACTGTCGCCCACCATATGGCTTGACAGCTAGTGGTGATGGTCTGGGATGCCATTTCTTTTCATAAGAAGACCCATTTGGTTGTCATCTGTGGCACCCTTACAGCACATCGGTACGTCGATGATATTCTACGCTCCTTTTGTTCCTGGGCTTACATTTCAGCGAGATAATGCCCACCTAAACACTGTGAGAATTTCTACTGCTTGTCTTCGTGTTTGTCAAACCCTACCTTGGCCAGCATGGTTGCCAGATTTCTCCCAAACTGACAATGATCGGAGAATTATAGGCAGGGCCCTCTAACCAGCTCGAGATTTTGACTATCTAACGGGCCAGTTGTGCAGAATTTGGCACGATATCCGTCAGGAGCACATCCAACAACTCTATTAGTCAATGCCAAGTCGAAAAACTGCTTGCATGAGGGCCGGAGGTGGACAGTGCGTTACTTCAAATGACTCTGAGCACTATGGGACTTAACATCTGAGGTCATCAGTCCCCTAGAACTTAGAACTACTTAAATCTAACTAACCTAAGGACATCACACACATCCATGCCCAAGGCAGGATTCGAACCTGCGACCGTAGCAATCGTGCGGTTCCTAGAACCGTCGGCCACCGCGGGCGGCAATGCGTTACTGACTTGCTAAATTTGTGAAGCTCTTTCTCCTGAATAGATCATCCATTTTTTCTAAATTTGTAATCATTTGTTTGTCAGTATATGTACATGACATCTACCAGTTTCCGTCCCATTTGCATAATTCTTTTGTGGCGTGTCGTTTTTCTGTTCTTAGAGTACATACTTTCACCGAACATGAAAAACCACTTAAATGTGTTTTTCTACTTCCTATTATTCATACACAAAGAAAACCACTTAGTCATGCAGGGTCCTCCAGGGCTACTTAAAGCAGACTCACGAAATTTCGCTTTTCATGACTAAGAAGAAATACGTCCAGGTTACCCCACACAATAGACAAATTTGGCATCATCAGAGAAAGACAATTTGTCAGATAATAAAAAATGAACCTTCCAACGCGATAGTAAAAAAATACAGTGATTCAAAGATGGTAGAGCTCAAACAGCTAACAAAGAAGATTGAAGATAGTAATCGTACATTAATAGCCTTTCTGATAGACCATCTTTCTCTGAAAGTGAATAAAGGTGTGTGGTCAGTGTAGCGCAGTTGGATTAGTCGCTGTTGCAGTAGGTTCCATTTAGAGTAGTGATAGCAGGTCCATACCATAGGTTTAACATGATCTTCTATCCCGGCAAAGATTCTAACATTAGGTTCTCCTTCACATACAATTACAACACATCGATTACAGACTTTTTCACGAAATTATTCACACTACATTGTGAAACTAATATGTATACCACCAACAAGTAGCAATTTCGCTTACCCCTGTCCGATCGGCGAGGTGACATCACCATCACGAAACGTCAGGCCCCATCTAATCAATCAACATCATGTAAGCATTCTCAGTGTTCTTTCGTATTTGAGTGAGAGTAGGGCACTGTGGGTGTAAGGTTTAACTCATTTTATTTTCTTATTTACAGTTGATACTGTGGAGCACCCCCTAACGAAGACGCCTCAAAAGGAGTTCATTTCCATTTTCAGTACATCTTTCACCTTAAATTCTACATCTACATCATATTCAAAGAGCCACCTAACGGTGTGTAACGAACGGTACTTGAGGTATCACTAAGTGACACCTGATACCCTGTTCCACTCGCGAATGGTAGGGGGGAAGAATAACTGTCGGGAAGTCTCTTTTTTTTTGTATCCCGCCTGGAAGGCGGCGCGTGGCTCTGCTCCTGTAAACGGAGTGGGTAGGCCGAATGTGGGAAGTGAGTAGGAGCAGGTGAGGTAAGATTCTCGGTACAGATTTTTACGTGAAAGTACATATAATTATTAGTCAATGAGATGCGTAACTTTACACTGAAGAGCCCATAGGTGCGAAACCGTATTCCCGTCGTAAGTAGGTACATAGTCTCAATAGCAAGCTGAGGTTGAAGCGATGTTTCCTGGATGTCTGCACTTGATGAAATGGGCAGAATCTGGAGCGGAGCTCGTAGAGCTCTCCCGCCCCGGCTAGAGTGCGCTGTCGTCGGTGTCTGCCGTAGTGCCAACTAGCAGAGCGCACCTACGTTGTGGCATCGTAGCTGTCGATACCACATCTTTATTGCCTCTAATTTCTCGAATTTTCTGGTTGTGGTAATTACGCGAAATGTATGTGACAGGACGTAATATGTTGTCCGAATCTTCCCGAAAGGTGCTCTCTCGAAATTTCTGTAGTAAACCTCTGCGTGATGCGCAAGGCTTGTCTTGTAAGGTCTGCCAATGGAGTTTGTTGGGCATCTCGGTAACACTCTCGCGTCGACTAAACGATCTCGTGACGAAACGTGCCACTCTTCATTGGATCAATCCTACCTGGTAAGAATCACATATTGATGAACAATACTCAACAATCGCTCGAAGAAGTACTTTATAACCCAATTTCTTCGGGGATGAGTTACATTTCCTTAAGATTGTTCCTGTGAATCTCAATCTGGCATCTGCTTTTCCTACTATTTGTTTTAAGTGTTCATTCCACTTAAGGTCGCTCTGCATAGTTACATCTAAATATTTTATAGTTGATAATAATTTCCAGCAGTTTATCGTCAATAGTGTAGTTGTACAGTAGTGGCATTCTTTTCCTACGCATGCGCAATATGCTACAATTACGTCCAGAGTCAACTGCCAGAGCTTGCATCACTCGTCAATGCTCTGCGGGTCATTCTGCAAATCGATACTGTCTTCTGGCCTTGCTGCTTTGTTATAGGTAACCACATCATCTGTGAACAGTCTTAAAAGAGCATCGGACGCTTTGTACCGGATCGTTTACATACATTGTAAACAGTAACGGTCCTGTCACAATTCCTCGATGTACTCCCGAGATTAACTTTACATCTGTCGTTCTATCCGCAACGAAGCCTCGAATGCAGTGGCAAATTTGGTCCGATACTGGACAAGCTCGTCCGGCAGTGCGGCACGGTGTCAAATGCCTTGCTGAGGGCAAGGAACACGGCGTTGACACGCGCGCTCTTGTCTACAGCACCTTATGGATCTATGGAGGAATCCATGAACATTTTTGTACAGGATATTTTCGTTCTCCAAAAAAGGCATAATTCTTGAGTATAAAACATGTTCCATAATTCTACAAAGGATTAACGTCAACGATATAGGTCTATAGTTGGTGCATCTGTCGCACGTCCCTTCTTGCAAACGGGAATAAGTTGTGCATTTTTCTGTCGCTGGGGTCCCTACTTTGCTCCAGCGATATACGATAAACTGCTGCTAGAATGTTAGCAAGTTATTTCACACAATCTTTGTAGAATCTTACAGGTATCTCATTTGATCCTGATGCCTTTCCAATACTGAGCGATAGTAGTCACTTTTCTATTCCACTATTGGCTATCTCAACGTCTGTCATTTCGACGTTCGCACGATGATTGAAAATAGGGACCGAGTTACGATCTTCTGTGGTGAAACGATTTCGGAAGACCGAATTCAATATTTCGGCCTTCTCTCCGTTATCTTCCGTTTTGGTGTCAGTAGGGTCTCCGAGTGAATGAATAGATGATTTCGAAATGCTTACTGATTTTGCATAAAACCAAAACCTCGTAGGGTTTTTACTCAGATCGACTGACAAATTTTTACTTTCAGAGTCACTGAAGGATGCAAATGGCAGTAAACATGTTTGTTTTGGACTGTTCTCTGACTGTGATTTCAACCTGGCAGTGAAGTTGAAAATCCACTTTACTGTGATACGAAAGTAATATAACGTCTGTGGAGTGGGATTAGCAGTGTATGATATTCAGACAGCACCTACAGTGATAGTGGATGTTCATAAGGACATTAGTGGTGAATTCCCAACATTTCTTAGGAAGTGGTCTCGACTGACATCCACAAACAGACTTACAAGAATATAATGTATGGCAGATTCGCCATACAACACGCGGTTGACAAGGGCTTGAGCTGGCCACCTTGTGTTTGTTTCTTCTATGGAACACTGTGGATCAATTTACAGAATCTTTCATACCAAACTCCGAATCGAGGGTAAAAATATGTAATTCAATATTTCGATGCGTGTTGCACATCAATAGCGGAACTATGTATGACTTTACAACACTTGATGTAGGTACAGAATTGCGATCTCATTTGAATATGTGTACACACACGGTTATCTGTAGAAATAAATGAAGCATGTTTGTGACATCTATGTTTTTCTTTTCCCTATAGAAACCCCTGTATACTAGTGTAGTCACATAGTATTCAACGTGAGTGGATGGACGGAACATTCTTTTCATAAGGACTTTGTTGTAATTGAGTGGTCTGAGAATACTTCGGATAAACAGAATGACAAGATTGGGTCACTGTTTCTGGACAGTTTCAGGTCGATTATCATAGGTCCATCTGACTGCAGGAAGACAAATTTCTCATTTCTCTGCTAATGCAACCAGTTGGTTTTCGCTTCGAGAATGTGTACGTATTTTCAAAAATACTTCCATAACTAGTGTGTGGTGACAAGGAAATCAGTCTTTTTGATGAGGCCTGGAGACATCACGACATCGCATACGCAGCAAATAAAGATCTCCCTAGACTTCACGCTGCAAACGGAATACTATCTAACTGAGGCAATGAATATGTTCAAGAAAGTATATCATTGTTGATCAGCGTATTACTGCACTGTAAGTAGATAAAGCAATGTATGCAAAACTTAAATTGTGTATGGGGTTAAATTTTAGTCGAGTTATGAATGCAGCTTCGTCCATGAAAGAATAAAATGGAGAAAGGCATATAGGGGTGTTTAAAAATATGCATTCAGTTATTATTGATGACAGCTAAAAGAGCCTCAAAAGGAAAACTGATTAAAATGCTGAGAGTCCTAGCACTGCCAAGCACATCAGGTGGAATCCTTTCGTTCTTAATTCAAACTTTGGTAGGGCTTTCAGCGGTTGGTTCTTCAGCTGACAATGTGGCACATTTGTTTCTGTGTATAGGCCTACACTGATAAGCCAAAACATTATGACCACCTGTTTAATAGCGTGTTGTTCCACTTTTCAGTCACAGTACAGCAGAGATGCTGCTTGGCATAGATTCTAGAAGTCCTTGACAGTATTCGAGAAGTATGTGGCATCAGATGGCTACGCACACGTCAAGCAATTCCCGCAAATTACGGGATGGTGGTTTACAGGCACGCAGCTGGCGTCCGATATTTATTCCAATAGATACGGTTCAGGCAGATTTTCAGGCCAAGACATCAATGTGAGTTTACTATAATGCCCCTTAAACTACTGTAGTACGATTCTGACCTCACAACACAGAGAGTTATCCTGCTGGAAGACGTCGTCGCTATAGGGGGATACTTCAAGCATGAAGCGGTACAGGTGGTCTGCAACGATATTCACGTAGTTCACTGTTGTCATGATCCCTTTGATTACCACCACACATCCAACGGAAGGCCAACTCAATTACCCCATACCATAATTCTGACCTCAGAGACCTGCAATGTATGTTCGCCTGGATGACGTGGTGTAAGGGCCCAACCATCGACCTGGTGTAATAAGAACAGGCGACACATTTATATTGATCCACGGTGAAAACTCAGTGACGCTGCGTCAGTTGCATTCATCATTGACAATGTCTTTGGGTCAACACAGGAACACGTATGCGTCGCGTGATGTGGAACTCCATGTTTAACTACGGCCTTTGAATGGTGTGCTCCGAAACATTTTTGCCCTCACCAGCATTGTACTCTCTCGTCAGATCTGCCACAAATCGCTGCCTATCCGGGATTGCACAATGAGGGATACTCCGACTTCTACGTTTTGCGATAAGAGGTGGTTATCTAATACCATACTGCCTACTCCTGGTTTCACCGTCCCCCAACCACCTCCCTTAGGTGCTCACGACAGTAATACGCTAACAGACGGCCAGTTTCGCCGTTTCAGAGATTCTCGTTTCCAACTGCAGCGCCACATCAATGCGCCCTTTGTCAAAAGCGCTTATATTAGTGGTTTCCAGATTCGCGGTCCGTATCTTCGCTATAATGACTGCCCATTCGCCTTACATTCTCTCCTTACTGCGTCACGTGCCTGCAACACCACCAGGAGGCATTCAACCTCGCGGTGGGTAGTGGTAATAATATCCTGGCTCATCAGTGTTTATGGCTTAACATGTATTCACTGTTAACCTGTTTAGGTTGTCACTAATTTCCTTCTAAAGAAGACGCTGTTACATATCAATAACGAGTTACTGTCGTTTCTGTAATTGTATATAGCTTAACATGTATTCACTGCTAAAGTCTTTAGGTTGTAATTAATTTCCTTCTGAAAAGGCGTTTTTATAAACATTGAAACCATGGTCAAGGGTTTAAATAAACGTTGCATTCTGCATCTGATTGGCTGATTATTATTTCTTGATGAAGCTTTCATCTTATGGTTGTTGTTCCAGCCAAGTACAAAGTTATAACATTCAAATATGTTGTTAACCTCCGAGGGTGAGAAACAACACTACCGCTGGATCAAAGACATGTCCCGTCTTTTCTTCTTCCAATATCTAAACATGTTGGTAAACGAAATTTTTGTCTTACATGCCAGAACTCATTTCAAACAAGTGAGCGAATAACACAGCACCTGGTGGATTTCTCTACCAAGGACATGGTACGTGTAGAGATGCCTACTGAGGACCATAAAATCTTGGCGTTTGAGATTCTCCGAAAGGAGCAAGTAGTGTGTGCTGTATATGCTCACTTTGAATGTTTCCTCGTTCCTATTGTGGGGCGTGAGTTCGATCCTATTGCCTCACGTACCACTCTCACAGAATGGCATGTGCCTTTTACAGCAGCATATCAAGGTATATGCACGAATGAGTCAAGTCATAATCATTTAGATTCATGCATTCTAAATAATCCTGCAGACTGGTTGCTCTCTGAGGTTCAAAACCTTCTAATGAATGTTGATGATATTTGTAACAATATCGTTCCTATGACTGAAACACAGGAGGATACATTACTGTACAAGAAAGCAGTTGAGTGTTATATTTGTGGGCAGTCATTAGATAAAGAAGCGGAAATATTGCACACGGATGATTGCCACCTAACCAGCAAATTCTATTTAAGCAGGTATGATGCTCACTTCCTAATAAAGCACTTGGCTGATTACGGTTTGAGCGAAGATTGGGTTAGTGTCCTGCCCAACAACAGTGAGAGACACATTTCGTTTTCGAATAGAATCACCAACGAAGTTACGCTGTGGTTCCTCGACTCACTGAGATCCAAACAAGCAGCACAACAGAAACTTGCTGAAACCATGCGTCAGGAGGATTTACATCTCACTCGAGCTTCGAGCTGCATTTCAGCTTGTAACGAAGAAGAGGGCTTTCCCACACGAACACATGGATTCGCTGGAGAAACTGCTCAACGTAACCATATTCTCAAGCAAACTTTCACACTCTGCCATATTGAATGTAGAGTGTGGGCATGTGATGAGTGTATGGTAGGAGTTTGACACGGCCAATTTAAGGGAATATGCAAATCTTTTGTACAAATACTGATGTGTGTTACTTGCAGACATTTTTGAACGATTCTGGAGTGTAAGCATGGAGATACACGATCTGGACCCTCCCTACTAAACCGTGCCAGGGCTTTCGTGGGAACCTGTACTGAAAAAGACATGTGTGAACATTGAACTCTTGACCGATATTGACATGCTGTTGTTTTTTGAACAAGGGGTTCGCAGGGGACTTTACAATGTGTTCATAGGTACGCCAAGGCAAATTAACCATCAAATGTGTGAACAGTTCATACCATGTGATTATTTAAGTTACATCACGAACCCAGCTCTAAACAAATTATACGGACATGACATGCGACAACGTCTACCTGTTGAATGGGTTCGATGGCTGTCTGATAAGGAAATCACCAGACAGGGTAAAAAGTCAAACCTGTGCCGGCAGATTTTGCAATGGGGTACGTCTTAGAGGTAGATTTAATTTTCGTGATGTGGACAGCAATTTACCGTTGCATTCAGAGTGCCGAGTTCCAGAAAACGGTTTGCACCCCAAGATGATGACAAAGCTGGGGGAAGAAAGATTTAAACATCGAAAGGAAGGCTCTCGCGATGTGTACATTTGAGAAAGATTTTACAAACTTATGAATAACGCAGTATTCCGGAATACTATGTAAAATGCCAGAAAAATCGCAAAAGTCACTTAGTTACCATTTGCAAGGGGCGTTATGGCTCTGCAGTTAATATCACCAGACCAAATTTTAAATAGGCCACAATCTTCAACAAATATTTCATCATTTTTGAGATGGCTAAGGTTCGATAGAGTTCATAAAACTTGTTTATGTGGGTATGTGTATATTAGATTTATCTTAACTCCATATGTGCCAGTTCCATTATGAGTTCGTGAAAAATCATTTTACAGATTCAAACATACTTTATTTTGGCATAGGCAACTTTATCTATTGAGTGATGCACTGAATTACATACGAATTAATAATGCGACACCCCGACGCTTTCGTCAAATCTGCAAATGTGGCCAAAAATCCTTATGGTATAAAGCCAGCAAACAGTAAGGTTATTGGCCTGATGAAAGACAATGTCACCGATTGCGGAGTTTGTAGGTCTCTGCTAGAAAATTTGCACATACAATACAGATACAGGTGGTACCCTTAGGTGTGCAGCATATAGCATCAGTGGCTCTATATACACCATATATATAGGGCATCCCATTTATCTTGACCACCCTAAATAAATGTTTGTCCAGATGCAAATTACAAAATGTTTCAAGCAAATGTTCTTTAGCCCTCAGGGGGACATCAACCAGCATGATTGCCTTATTTGTAGCTTTGTTTTTTAAAAGATGTGACCTTTTTAAATGGTACCCCGTATTTTTTATTCGGTAGACCTATTCAGAAATGTATCACAGTGCACCATTCACTGAATCACAACGTTATTAATTACATAACACAACACTGACGTAGACACTCCCAGCGCTTAGCGCAGATACTCGGGGTAATGGAACACATCCGTGTGCTGACGTTGACAGAGGACAAATGTAAAAATGGCTCTGAGCACTATGGGACTTAACTTCTGAGGTCATCAGTCCCCTAGAACTTAGAACTACTTAAACCTAACTAACCTAAGGACAACACACACATCCATGTCCGAGGCAGGATTCGAGCCTGCGACCGTAGCGGTTGAGCGGTTCCAGACCGTAGAACCTAGAACCGCTTGGCCACCCCGGCCGGCGACAAATGTAAAAATGTAAACATAAGTAGAATGCACACCCGTCATTCCATTACCATCGTCAGTTGAAGAGTTGTGTGAGTAGAATGTATACCAACGACGAGAAGGTAGAAATGTTACTCATCTATGGGGAATGTAAGTTAGCAGAACAGTAATTGCAACACTGTTTTATTACGTACGGGTACATTTAGGACAGTAGTTTAATCCTTTTAAATACTGTTGTGTGGAGTAGGCATATAGTAAAGGCTGTCCTTCCTGCAAACTACATCGACACAATGTTTCTTTTATTGTTGTTGTTGTTGTTGTTGTTGACAGTAGGCGAAATTCAACGCAGACACCGGAACTGCACAGAGAGCGATATCCTGACAAGAACCCACCTTCCCGACAAAAGTTTTACCGTCTTGTTGCGACGTTTCAGGAAACGAGAAGTTCTAACCCATGACAAGGCAATCGTGGTAGTACTCGCACAGACGAAGCTGCCAAAGTTACTGTTCTCGCTGCCGTTGCTATGAATCCACATGTGAGCACACGACAGCTTGAACACGAGATTGGCATTCCTAGAACCAGTGTACATCGTATTCTTACACGTCACCAGTTCCATCCTTACCATGTACACCTACACCAAGAATTGCATGGGAATGATTTTCAGAACCGTGTACAGTTCCGTCAGTGGGCACAGCAGCAAATCCTCGCCAACCCGAACTTCTTCTCCAATGTTATATTTACCGATGAATGTTCCTTCTGAAACAAAGGACAGGTTAATACAAGGAACATGCATTATTGGTCCTTCGACAACCCACGTTGGCTTAGACAGGTGGAATATCAGTGTCAATGGAGAGTTAACGTCTGGTGTGGGATGCTTGGTACTACGATTATTGGCCCTTATTTCATCAATGGTAGTCTAAGCGGCACAGCGTATGCCAACTTCCTCAGACGAATTCTTCCTCCTCTTCTGGATGAAGTGCCTCTAAGAATCAGAATGTTTATGTCGTATCAACACTATGGATGTCCAGCACATAATGCCTTCCGTACACGTCGTGTTCTGAACCGAAGGTATCCTGCCAGATGGATTGGTCGAGGAGGATCAGTCACTTGGCCTGCTAGATCTCCTGATTTAAATCCTCTGGACTTTTTCCTTTGGGGACAAATTAAAGACGTTGTCTATCGCGATATTCCAACAACTCCAGAGGACATGCAAGAACGTATCGTGCTTGCTTGTAATTCTCTTCAGCAGGAAACACTGGAAGCAGTAAATAATTCTTTCGTTCAGCGAGTGCACCAGTGTATCGGTGTCGAGGGTCACCATTTTGAGCACCTTTGAATACTCTACTCCTGGGCAATGGTACAGGAGAGTCAAAGTCAAGTTTTGGTTATGTTTTTACTTAGTTTTCATTTGTTTTCTGACAACTCCAGCAAGTGGACGAGTTTGTGATCCTGGGCTCAAAGTCATTTTTGTGTTATGTAATTAATAACGTTGTGTTTCAGTGAATGGTACGCAGTGTAACATTTTTGAATAGGTCTTTAGGAGAGGAAATGAATTACCGAAAAAAATACAGGGTGCCATTTAAAAAAGTCATATCAATGTTCATATCTTTGTAAAAAACAAAGGTACAACGAAGGCAGTCATGCTGATTGATGTCCCCCTGATGGCTAAAGAACATTTACTTGAAACGTTTTGTAATTTGCATCTGGACAAACAGTTATTTAGGGTGGTCAAGATAAATGGTACACACTGTATATATATGGTGTTTGTGAGCTGCATTGTTTTCCACACAGCATTTGTATGAGTGAATTATGATGGAGGTTCATAAATACTGAGAGTTTGTTTTGCACACTATGTGTGAGTTATGTTTTTTCATACCATGTGTATATGAGTTTTCTGTTTCACTACTGGTGGCTATTCCAAAAGAGATCACATTTAGTTTAGTGTCATATCTTACACGAGAACTGTAAATAAATATTCCATGTGAAGTGTAGTTAAAGTGCATAACTTGTATGTCTACATCAACTGTTTGTAAACTATGCTACGACTATTTTAACCTGTTAAAAATGTTTAAGTCCTTCAGCTATTTGAAAAATGTGCTACGACAATTCCAAGCTGTTGAAAGAATGAAAGTGCATCAGTTGTAGTGGAAAATATAATCAGCAAGACATAATTAGTATATAAATTTCTGTACATTGTTATTTATTTTTTGTAAGTACTGTACATATATCAAGTTTTCGTAGCTTCTTTTTCTGTTTTGAAAATAAATATATTATGAAAAATCCAAAATGTATGGGATTTTTATTCTGTGTTGAAACATGTATAATATGTGAAAATGAACTTGTTTGATATGTAGGACATATTTTTTGTAAGAAAACTTATTATTAAAATTCCATTTTGACAATCAAATAAATCCAGTTTGTTAAACTCTAGCCATTTGCTTTTTTTCTACTTCAGCCATGTCATATACACAGAGTGAAAAGTCCGCAGCTCGTGGTCGTGCTGTAGCGTTCTCGCTTCCCGCGCCCGGGTTCCCGGGTTCGATTCCCGGCGGGGTCAGGGATTTTCTATGCCTCGTGATGACTGGGTGTTGTGTGATGTCCTTATGTTAGTTAGGTTTAAGTAGTTCTAAGTTCTAGCTGTTAAGTCCAATAGTGCTCAGAGCCATTTGAACCATTTTTGAACAGAGTGAAAAAAAGGCACATTTGGAGGTCGGCATGCGATTTCTCATCCAGACTCGAGACAAAAGTTTATCTAGCAAAGTCAGATTGGGTTCATTTTGCAAACACATGTATGAAAACAAGGAGCTGGCAACTCTGTCACATCTTGCAGCACATCAGAATGTACAGAGCAACATGTATCAGCCCACACTACCACATCTTCCATCATAGCTCATTGAGTAGACTGTTGGGACGTCAAGCCCACGTCTACCACGGAGCTAAGGTTCGAATCCTCATCAGGTTCCCTATTTATTTATACATGTCTGTTCCCTAGTTTTCGTCGTTTATAAGCGGGACATCATTTTGTCACATGACAATAAGCTACCACATGGCAATGGGCTCCATTAACCTGTATGCATGTGTCTTCTAACTGTGCACAACCATAACTGGTCATGTCAAAATGTAATAGGGGACTTCCTGATGGAGTACACAAACGATGAATACATCAATATGCTTTTGGTGCTGGGTGCACCGGAAAATCGAGCTGCTGCTGCTGCTCCTGTCTGTGCTGCACAGTACCCTTAAAAGCGTCATCCTGATAAGAATGTTTTTCGTCACCTGGAGTAATGACATCGGGAAACTGGTAATCTTCATCCACAAGTAATGGATTGAGGTCGCCTGAGAACTACAGATACTCCACAGAAAGAGGATGCAGTTCTTGAAACTGTTCACCAATCACCACGATAAAGTACTGGTGATATTGCAAGGCACTTCCAGATCCTCAAAGACTGGTTTTTGAAGTGTTGCATGATGAAGAACTGCATTTATATAATTACACATTAACTCAGCACCAGCGTTCAGAAGAGCACATTTGACGACTGCAATTTTGCGAATGGCTTTTGCGCCAAGTGGAAGATAACGAACATTTTATAAACAACGTGATATGGACTTATGAATCTAACTTCACTAGTGAAGGTATTTTTAACCTCCACAACAGCCATTATTGGCTTTCAGGCACAATGTGGCGTAAAGCTAGGGTGACCATATCTCCTGTATTTTCCGGGATCTCCCGTATTATACCAGTATGTTCTTAATTTTTCTGACTCCCTTACTGTCTGTTTCTCCCATGTATTTCTTTAGTGATCACTGTTGTAAATATCAATGCCGCTAAGTGGTATCGATAGTTATAGTTCCCTGACCGACAGATCTGGAAAAGGTTTCCCATAATAATTGATACTGTTGTTGACATATAGTCTTGTTTCGGTTTTTGCTTCTACGGAAGGAAGACGGTTTGGCTCAAGGGAACGCATGGAGCAGAGAAAGTCTGACATAGCCTACGTGTCTCTCTAGACAGGATAGGACAGGAAGAATGTTTACTTGTTTCTCGGACATTAGCGGCAACTCAAGGGATGCGCTTGCTTCGTGCCGATAAGCAGCTGTGGTACAAATAACACACGGAAGTAACAAGGAGTCGCAAAAGATGATTGTAGAAACGTTCATTTTTAAATACGCTCCCTATATTATTTATTTCTCAATTGCCTCTCATAATATATTTCACGATGCTTTCAAAGAGTCCTTTCTCTTATGAACATTAAGTGGTCTGTTCACAGAAACAGCAGCGGACTGATTAAGTCAGAGCTCATGACTGAAATCAGTTTTGATCATTACTGCAAAGAGTATTTTAAATTTGCACAGGAAGGTAAAAGATTGCAGCTTCTGTAAATAAGTAATTCTAGGGGACACATATGTGCAAATTTGTTAAATTTTATTGTGATTATATCTGTGTATTATATGAGCTGAATAAATAAATTTTTTGTTTAGATTAAGCTAGATTAATTTTTGTTCCATGGAACCAAAACTGATGGGACACTTTTAGCTGTGGAACATGTCAGAAAACATAATATAACAGACATATTTAGAACAGTTGAGTGTTATACTCATTTCTGAATTTACATCACAGATGAGTCTTGTTACACGCTTTTGCATACTAAAAACTTTACTCGGTTTTGGGAGATATCCCAAAATATGATACCGTATGAATAACAGAGTAGTAGTAAGCAAAATACGCCAACTTTTTTTATATTTGTATCTCTATTGTAACCCGTTCTTAGAAAATTTGATGTAGTTTTTCAGTTGAAATTTATTGCAACTAAATCTCCCTTAACATGATGATCAGATGTTGCTCATCTCCCTTAAAACCATGATCAAATGTTGCTCGCCCTTATAAACCTACAGGCTTGAATCGTAGGAGGAATGCTTTTGGGCACTTACCAGTTGCCGGACAAGTTGAATGCGCCCCAGTATCTTTATTTCTTTGCAATACTTTCCCTAATGTAGTAGGAAAAGTTCCACTTGGTGTTTGGCGACAGTTATGGTTTCGGCATGATAGTGCACAGCCACACTCTAGAATGAATGTGCATAACTATTTAAATGAAACCTTTCCAGGGAAATGGATTGGTTGTGGAGGTCCAATGTTATGGCCTCCATGTTTCACAAACCTTAATCCACTTATTTGTGGGGACATTTAATGGAATAAGTTTATAGTACTTATAACGTCCCCCTGGTTTAATATTATGAAAATACAATTTTATGTTAGAAAATAAAATGTCACATGCTTTAGGAGAATATAACTTCTCATCAAAACATTTCAAAGATGTTCGCAAGGTGGTCGTCACATCGCTGAATAATACTGTTTCAAAGATAAAGTTTATGGCTCTTCACTTTTGTTGTCTAGGGTATTATATATTTATAAGAGGTCCGGATTTTTAAAAAAGGTAAGGCTGGAGACATCTAATAGTTTTTATAAAAGCCGTCAAACGTTTTTTTCCTCTTTAAAAAACGCACATAAAGTTTACATGGCGTCTCTGACAAAACAGTTACATCTTGTGCATCAACCTCTTTGGTTCTGCGATCCACACATGTTTACATACAATGGAATTAGCCAGCACTAAAAACACTGACTGACGTGACTTTCGCAACTACACTGAGCCAACTGCTTCTCAATCTTTGACAGTGCTCATATTTATAAGCTTCCAAAGACATCAACAAATTATCTCTTTTTTGAGTCAATTATATTGTTATTAAATGAATTATTTACATGAAATAGTTACAAATGATTCTGGTGCTCAGGTTTTTAGATTAAAAACATAAATGGTGCATTTTACAAATAATTACAAGTGTTAACCAAGTGAAATAGCTGGATTACAAAGTGTTGAACATAACCTTTCTCATTTGCATAATACTGGGGTTAAAATGTGCAAATCTGTAAATTACTTGAGTATACAGTACAAAAGTATTATTAAACTCATTTGTTTTTCATACTAAGTGTAGTGAATAATCAGGTTTTCCTGGCCAAATTTTATAACTAGTAATTTCGTAGTCACATATGTTGACACTTTGAATAAGCCTATGTGAGCAAAACATAACAGTTCCTAATGAAATATTCGTGTTAAAACAGTTTAAATAAATGTACCTTGCTTTTGCAATCTCTTTTGGATCGAAATATTATATATTAATGACACTGTAAAACATTGCATCATAATTGCACCCATACGAAATTTAACTAATTTGAGATTAATTTACTGAAAAATCGTAATTTATGCTCAGTATCGTATACTTCCATACTTCTTTTCCGTCCTATTTGAATCATTACAATACCCCCCTCGAGCAATATCATTCACTGAAGGTGTATGATATTGGTCGACTAATTCAAAGTTGGTAAGTAATTCTGAGAAATCATAAAGGATTTATTAACTTAGAAAATTTCGTGGTATCGTGTAGTACAATACACCTTATTTGCTCTGCAAGTAGTCAGCGTATGAATGCAACTGTGTTCAATCAATGCCCATATTATTATGATGAATGTGAGTAAGCACAAAAATGCTAGATGATCTTTCTTACATGTTTACTAAAAATATTCTCTGCATAAAGACACACAAAAAAGATGCACAGTAATACTGTCTCAAAATTATAACATAGTTAGCTGAAATGTAATTTTAAATCTAAGTCACGTGTAATTGCTCTCTTGATTTTGATAATATTTCTTTTATCGAGATTTGTTAAGAAGTACTATTATCAATAAGTGTCAATTTGCAATATAAAGGACAGATACATGTTACCACACAAAATTCAAAGTATTTAGAGATATTAAATAATCATGATAAAAATAATTTTTGTTTTCTGTGGAATCTTGTGTATATTATGTTTTTCCTAATGTTTGAATGGGATCTAACTGCATTGGTTGACATCTATGTTTAAAACTAGGAACAAGGTAACTTAAACATATATTAAATAAGTATTTGCTTTTTACAAGAAACACTTAGGTTCATTAAGTAAAATATTTTTCAAAACATATTTAAATTAAGGTATGGCCACTTTCCAGCCTTTTTACTTAACAGTCATGAACATAACGAAAATTATTTATAAAATAAAAAATGTATATTGTGTCTTAGTGTAGGTCTATTTCTAATATTTTGCCTTTTTGGCGTTTCACCTGCCCTTCATGGGTTACCAATGTTACATTATTCCAGCACAGAATCTCTGTGGAGAAAAAATTCCTTAGAGTTTTAAAGGTTAACTTGAACAAACGTTTGCTTTAGTCACTTTTGTAGGGTTTAAGCTCTGTAATGTTCTGAAGTCCATATGATTTTCTTGATCTAGGGAATATCAATCTATAAGCATTTGGATGTGGGTTTTCTAATACTTCAAAAGGACCAATGTGTATGTCAAAAAATTTTCTTAGATCTGCTGTCATTAATTTAGATTTTTCCTGTGTTTTTACTAAAACCAGATCCCCAATATCTCTTTTTTTATTAATTCCCCTTGTCTTTTCATTGTTTCCCTGACTCACTCATCTCTCTCTTGTCTGGACATTACTTTACAAACAGGATATTCAATGTAGTTGCTAAAGAAACTATCTGACAATTTTTCAAACATCACCTCGAAAGGTGAGAATCCTGTGGATGAATGTTGTAAACTATTCATAATGTTTTCAAAATCAGAAGTGTGTTGGATCCAGTTGATATTGTTTTGGCTACAATATGTCCTGCACAGTCTCCCTATTTCCCCCATATATCTTCAGCAGGATTACTGCTTGGGTGGTAAGCTGATATGAGTGTATGTCGGATGTTAGTGTCCTCAATAAATACTTTCCATGTTTTTGATGTAAATTGAGATCCGTTATCTGAGAGTATAGCTTTTGGTTTCCCAGCTGTATTGAAGTAGTTCCGAGTGATTTTGTTCATAATCTGTTTACTGGTTGCTTTCTTTAAAGGATATAATTTTATGAACTTTGACAATATATCAACCATGACAACAATATAAGCGTATCCCCCTCGAGACTTCTGTAATGGCCCAAAAACATCAGTCGCAACTAGATCGAGCTTATTGGCTGGTAGAATATTTTGCATAATACCCCGACTGGTCTGATTGGTTACTTTCACTCTCTGACACCTGTCACATGTAGACAACTTTTTTCTGACCCTCCTACCTATATTGTAGAAATAAACTTGTATCTTTTGGATACATTTAGTGGTACCACAGTGTCCAAACAGTGTGATAAGTTTATCTATTTGCTCTTCTGGCCAACATAACTTCCAATAATCTAAGTCAGGTCTAGGTCTTCTAAACAGTATACATTTATGCACTTTATAATATGCTTCTATTTTCTCTCCCCCTGTTTTTCTTATAAAACTTTTTACTAGTCTCCAGTTCTCATCACGGTTTTGGTATCTCTGGATGTCTTTGCAAATTTTTTCAATCTCCTTTTCTTCTTCTACCCCTTCATATACATAATTTTGAAAATTTTTTCATCATCTTCTTCATCATCTTCAATATTACCCCCCAGAGGTAATCGGGATAGACTATCAGCTACTACATTAGATTTGCCTGAGACATACTTAACTTCATAGTGAAACTGCTGTAAGAACATGGCCCATCTAGTTATTCTATGGTGGTACAGCCTTCACTCTTGTACATAACTTAAAGCCTTATGATCAGTAAAAACAATGATTTTATGTCCTAAGAGACAACTTCTAAATTTGGTAAATGCCCTATGTATGATTAATAATTCCTTTTCTGTGACGGTATAAACCCTTTCATGCTACTGTGAGATTCGGCTAGCAGTTGACTTCTTTCTCTTGAAATAAATATGCCCTTAGTCCACAGTTATTATGGTCTGTTGCAAGACAGAATGGTAGAGACATGTCTGGTCTATGTAATATCTGACTATTACTAAGTTGTGACTTTATATTATCAAAGGCTTGTTGACATTCTGGAGTCCAGTCCCACACAACACTTTTCTTGAGTAAATTACGTAAAGATATGGTACTGAGATCTTGATTGTTGACAAATTTTCTATAAAATCCTGTGAGTCCAAAGAATGACTTCAACTGTTTTCTGTTCTTGGGAGTTGGAAAGTTTTCCACTGCTTTAATTTTATCTTTATCAGGTGAAATTCCTTGTTCTGTTATTATACGTCCCAAAAATTTCAACTCTTCTACCCCAAACGTGCATTTTTCTAATTTTAAAGTCATTCCCCCTTTTCTTAGTTTTAAGCTTACGTCTCTTAGTAGATTTAAGTGTTCATCCCAAGTTTTTCCTGTTATTAAGTTGTCATCAACATAAAGAGAGTTAGTTTCATGACCTAGAACTGAGTCTAATGCTCCAATGAATTCTGCAACAGACACATTTAATCCAAAAGGTACTACACAATATTGGTAGCATTAGCCATTGTACAAAAAGGCTGTGTATTTCCTTGACCCCGAGCTTAATGCTATTTGATGGAATCCTGCTGTTAAATCTAGGCTAGTCATGTATTTTACACATTCAAACTTTTTTAATAACTCGTCAATGCTTTCTGGATGGTCATTTTCTTAATTAGATATTTATTTAGACGTCTAGAATCTAATACTAATCTAACACCATTATCTCGTTTGCCTACAGTGACAAGTGGGATGTTATATCCACTTCGACTTCTTTCTATGACTTCCCCATTCTCCATCTTTTGTATTTCCTTTTATACAGCCTCTCTTTTTGAAAAAGGAATCCTATGTGGTTTTATGAAAAAAGGTTCATGTGGCTTTAAATGTAACTTACACTGGTAATTTTTCACTCTCCCTGGTACATCGCTAAAAACATCCTGAAACTCCCATAGTAAACTTTTGAGGTCTTCTTTTTGAGAATTGCTTAAACTACTACCACTTTCCATTTTCTTAGTTACTAGTTCCTCAAAATCTTGGGCGTTTATTTCCTCATCTAAGTTTTCTTCCTGAAAATAATACTTTTCGTCTTCAACAGTGGTAGCCCTTGTATGGTTACACGACTTTGCACAATTTAATATAAATAACTTAACTAAATGATTTTGTTTCGTGATTGGCTCAGTTATGTGCATTTGTCTAGCATCCCAATTAAAAGTTCCATTCACTTTCAACATCCAATCCATACCCAACATAATGTTTTCATTGAGTTCCTCTATTACTAGGCATCCATGTTCAAATGTGCAATTATTAATTGTAAAAGTAAGTAAAACCTGATTTCTTATTATCTTACTACTTTTCCCTGTAGCTCCTTTTACTTTCAGCACAATTACTGGCATTTCTACAAAATATTTTCCAACTTTTAACTTATCTCTAAGCTTAGCAGTAGTTCCTGAAACTGGACTGCCTGTGTCCACCAATGCTTTCCCTTCCCATTTATCGATCTCAACTTCTATAAAAGGAACGCCTACAAAAAAATTTCCATTTTCATCCTGTAGATTTTCACACATTAAATCATTTTCTATTTCCTTAAAACTAGAGTCAGCAACATTCTTTTTCTTATTTACTATATCAGTTTCGGTACTTACAGCATTAAGCCCCACACATATTCATTTACCTTCGTCTGCTTCACATAGTTTCGTCTTTGTGCTGAAAAAGCTGTTCTTGTCACCCAATTTTTCCTTTAATCCACTTCTCATCTTTACCCATCAAGTTGGATATAAGGTTTCACTTAACTTGGCTAGTGATTCCCAAAAGTCTTTCTTATCTACAGTATTTTCATAGTTATTCCATAGTACCTTTGAAAGCTTTTCCCCTTTATCATCAAACTTAACATTAGCATGTAAAACACTTACATCTTTATCATCACTTTGTAAAACATCATTTATGAGTGCTTCATAATTCCCTACAGACAACAGCTTTTCATCAGATACACTTTCCCTAACATCATTATTACCACATATATCAATAATATCCCCTACTTCGTTACATATACCAACCTCTTTACCTTCTCACAGCTCAATAAACACATTAACTTCGTCAACATCATTATCAATAACGTTAGCTCCACATTCTTCAACTGTATCAACTTCTTCTGTTACCCCCTATGTATCTGACTAGCCGCACATTGGTCCTTAGTGTCACTTAGCACAACATAATTATTATGTTCTTCTCTAAATAAACTCCCCAAACCTGATTCTAGATCTTGTATCTCCATTATAGTATTAGGTACTACCTCCTTTTCTGCCCAACTATGAAATTCACTAATCACATTTTTCTCAGTCTCTAAATAATCATTGTCTTTTTGACTTTCACAGCTGTTCTCTACCTTGGAATCTCTAACTCTCATATTATCCCAAAATTTCTTAACAAATTCTACTGCATTTATTTTCACTTGTTCAACCTTTCTTTGCCATTTTCTATGAGTATCGTCATATTGTCTCTGGTCATTATTAGAATACTGGTTTGTCCTATAATTATGTCTTCTCACCCCAAAACTATGGACACCTACTGAGGTGACTTCCCGTTTTCTGGCTGTCTGTTCTCATTACCATTTCTGTGTTTGTCAGTCTGTCCCCTCTGGTCTCCCCAATAATGGTCATTCTGTCTCCTCTGGTTTCCCCAGTATTGATCAGTCTGTCTCTGCAAACACCTATCCCTAGAGTCTCTGCAATTATTTTCCCATCTTCTCCTATCTTCATATTGAGGATTGTTCCTGTATTGTCCATAATCCCTTCTACCCCATATATTGTCATTTCTATAGTCTCTTCCATCATAGTTGTCACTTTGATAGTTTTTATTCCACCCCCTGTCTGATTTTTGTCTTTACTGTCTCTTTCTAGAACCCTATCCATTTTTCCAACAAATTTTAGAAAATCTTCTGCTGAGTCATCAAAACCATGAACCAACTCCCACTGGATCCTTTCAGTTAACCTTCATTTAAAGCATCAATTTGGGTCATGGTGTCAAAAGTGTTTCTTAAATGGGAAAGTTTCTTTAATTGTTGTTTGCAGAACTTCTGCATACTCCCAAATTTACTTCTATAAATTGGCCCATTTAAAAATGCAGACTTTAATCTGCCCTGTTCGGACTGTGACCAGAATTTACTCATAAATCCCCTTTCAAAATCATCAAAAGTTCCTCATTTGCGACAATTTTCATTGGTCCATGACAGAGCTTCACCCTCCAAAAATCTCTTAACAAAGTTCACTTTCATTTCATCAGGCAACCCAGCTACAAAATAATCTTTGCACTGATGAATAAAATCAAGAGGGTGAAAGCTATTTCCAGGGAAGCTCTTCACTGGAACATTTCCTATTAAAGGACTAAACCCATTGTGTACATGTGTAGCTAAATAAGTTTCATTACTTTGACCTAATTTTTTTCCAAAGTTTTCACATTAGTATTACAAACATTAATATCACTTTCTATACCTGAAATTTCTGTTGTTGTTGTTTGTGATAGTGTGGTTAAATTATCATTAAGTGTTGTATATTTCTGACGTGTGTCTGTGACATCTTTGCTGAGATTACTTGTACGACTAGTGAATTCACTTTCTAATTAATCAATTTTATTTGTCATTGTGGTCAAGTGTTCTTGGTTGTGTTTGTTTTCATCATTAATTTTACTATTTGAATTCTATAATTTTAATTCGTTCTCTTTAATGTTGTCTTTAGCAAGTGTGAGCTGTTTCTGAAAAAGTCTTTTATTTCTACTAATTGTTTGTCCAAATTTTCATTTTGTGTTTCAAAACTTTCGTTTAGCTTGTTTATTTGTTCCCCAAAATTCCCACTTTGCATGTTAATAGTATATAAAATTTTTCTAACTAACTCTAAACATCTTTGCAAATCGAAGTAATGTTCTTCTGGATCTACAATTTATTTTTTCACTTCCACCTCATCAACTATTTCACCTCCTACAGCACCTTCCTCATTAAGTTTTTCCATGCTGCTGTTTAAAAAACATTGAAGTTCTTTGGTACCTCTAAAACTTCGATCTGGTGAGGTTGTGTGTTGCTGCTGTTGTCCTCTTCTCTTCCATGTGGTGAATTATCCATTTATTCCTGTCGTTGCTAGTCGTAGTTGCATCTTGTCCTCTTCATGCAGGTGTAGGCAGTTTGGCAACTGCGACCCACACATGTTTACATACAATGGAATTAGCCGGCACTAAAAACACTGACTGACATGACTTTCACAACTACACTGAGCCAACTGCTTCCCAATCTTTGACAGTGCTCATATTTATAAGCTTCCAAAGACATCAACAAATTATCTCTTTTTTGAGTCAATTATATTGTTATTAAATGAATTATTTACATGAAATAGTTACGAATGATTCTGGTGCTCAGGTGTTTAGATTAAAAACATAAATGGTGCATTTTACGAATAATTACAAGTGTTAACCAAGTGAAATAGCTGGATTACAAAATGTTGAATATGACCTTTCTCATTTGCATAATATTGGGGTTAAAAAGTGCAAATCTGTAAATTAATTCAGTATACAGTACAAAAGTATTATTAAACTTACTTGTTTTTCATACTAAGTGTGGTGAATAATCAGGTTTTCCTGGCCAAATTTTGTAACGAGCAATTTCGTAGTCACATATGTTGACACTTTGAATAAGCCTATGTGAGCAAAACATAACAGTTCCTAATGAAATATTCGTGTTAAAACAGTTTGAATAAATGTACCTTGCTTTTGCAATCTCTTTTGAATCAAAATATTATATATAATGACATTGAAAAACACTGCATCATAATTGCACCCATACGAAATTTAACTAATTTGAGTTTAATTTACTGAAAAATCGTAATTTATGCTCAGTATCGTGCACTTGCATACTTCTTTTCCCTCCTATCGGGATCATTACATACTCCACCCATGGATGTACACAACCTAACATTGTGCATGGATGCCGCTTTGGCAGTGGTTGGTGCAGGTGTGTTGTGTAGTGTACAGCAAAGTATGAACCACCAAGTGGTGAAATGTTTGCAAATGCAAGGTGGTCAGTTTGAAGATGTTCCCCAAAGTGAACATTGCTCGTATATGTATGCACTGGCACTGTGAAAATAAGCATGGACATCAAACATAAAGAATGGAACTATTGTTCGTAACATAATGTACAAATTGGTGTAGCCTACCTACTATGTTTCTTGTGCCTCACTGAATACAGACCATGTTATTGTACTCACTATTATTTTATGTTGGTTTTATTTGTGTCATGAACGAAACAAAGTGGTCATTTACATCTGTAAGAAGTTCATGTTATGTCTTACTGTTTAAATAAAGCTAGCAGTAACGGAAAGAAATGCACAAGATACCGTGTTGTGGAGGTGTAAATTGCTATAAGGAGGGATGCATTTACACTTCATTAAAAGTGTATTGAAATATTAACATCTGCACCTAAACGTCAGATGCACTTAGCACTAGGTCTGAACCCAATCCAGCAATGGAGTGGTGTGGCATGCTGGTGTGGCCTTGCATGCATAGCCGATAAGCTGTGGGGTCATTTTTATGGCGAAGTGCAATGGCAGGGGCATAAACACACTTGTCTGCTATTGCAGATGGTGGTGTGGGGTGCTGGGGTAGGGGACCCTTTCCCCTGGTGTGGTGTTTGTTTCAAAATAAAGAAATCAATATTGCTAGTCTTTCTTTACATATAACAAGTGCACAGATCCAGACTTAGGGAAACTCCAAACTTGATTTTAACCTAGAAGAAGCAGTATATATGTGTTAGGTCAGTGACAACCCTGAATTTTATGAGTGATCTGACTGCTATAAAATAAGATATACCCATTTGAATAATAGCTTGGGGAAAACATGTTAAGCAGGTTAGCAGGCAAGTTCAAACTAGGTACTATCTGTAGGGTGAAAAACATGTTTACCTATCAACGAGCTCAGACTAGCATCTTTTGTCTAACAGACAGGCTTGGACATGCCGCAGAGGAAACAAATACCTTCCGTGCTCCCTGTGAATAGCAGACAGGCTTGGATGTGTATGAGCTGAAAAACACTCTTTGTCTTAAGTTAGATAATGTCCTTTGTTCTAGGACTGGTACATGGGGAGGGAGGGCGACATTGGGAGAAAATATCCTTTGTCCTAGATCCACAGGCTCAGATTGGCATCTTTTGTCTAACAGGCTGGCCTGGACCTGCAGGGGAAACAAACATCCTTTTCCTCAGGTGAGTTACATCAGGTGAAAATCTAGGAATTCTGGCAACAATGCAAGTTGTCCTCATATCCCACGTCAACCACTTTGAATTCTAGCAGAATGATGCACCATCTTGTATTTCTGAATTCGCTAGCAATTTAAACTTAGGACAACAGCCTTACTTCCACTGTGCTGTTATTATTTTTGGATTCCACACCAAATTTTCTGTTTTCCATCACTTTTTGATTTTCCCCCAATTTTTTGAATTTCCTACGATTTTATACAGAGGGCAGTTGGTCTAATTTAGAATGGGAAGTGGGACAGGGAAATCTTATAATAGTGCATGATGTCATATGGGGAAGGCAGGGAGGAATCTGGCAACAATACACACTAGACCAGAACTGCTCTTGTGTACCTACCACTGAGAGATGTGTGTGGACTGCCCAGTTTAATTTTTTCACAAAACATGAAAAGTATCACTCCAGAAATACATGTAATCTAATTGAACCTGTTGCATAATTGGGCTAATTTTGAATTCCCAATCAAATTAGTTATTCCCATCAATTTTGGGATGTACCACCATTTTTTTAATTTTCTGCCATTTTATACATATCAATTGATCTGCATCCGATGATGAGGGGGAGGGGAAAGGGAGGAAGAGGGAGAAATTTGGTAACAGTGCATGACATCATAAGCGAAGTGTGAGGGGGAAATCTAGCAACAGTACGCTATGGTGCATAACAGTTTTTGTGTACATACTATCGAGAGACGAGTATGGACCTTCCAATTTAATTTTTTCACAAAAAATAATAATATATCATGCCAGAATATATGAAATATAATTGACATTACTAGTAAATGACTTAAGTTACAGGCTACTTTACATTAGTGACTGAGAAGCAGATCATTCTGGAGGATTGCGGTGTTGGAAACATCCTCTACTTGATACTACAGATGGTACATGATATTGTCACGTAGAAGAAGGTGTAATTCGATGAACGACGAACACTAACTTCACATAACGAAGGTTTATTCAGCACTTGCACATACAAGAGCGCGGAGCGAACTGCCTCCGGCCAGAACACATACAGTATATATATATAGCCACAGAACATTCCACTACAATGATCTTGACATTTGTGGATACTTCTATTAATGTACTCGAACCGAATATAGAAACTAAAATCGTACAGTTCCGGTGAGTTTTGAACTGACGAACCTGCATGTGATAGTTTAGTATGATAACAATTACACCACAGTGCTACGCACCTTCTTCTGCGACATTGCTCCCTCCTTAAGAGAAGAGCGTCTCGGTGTTAGGTCGTCCTAGTCCGGGAATGAGTCATCGGTCCTGCATACGCCGACTTCCGATGACTGATGCTCTCCCTGGCACCTGAGCAATTCCTCTCGGAATACGCGTTCACCTAGACACAGCTGTTGACACGACCAGACGGAGTGCAGACGCTCCAGGGGCGCACGTGCCGTCACAGTCGCGAGCCGCCGCCGGACGCAGGCTTGTTACCTGTCGCTGGAGCTTCGAATTTACCCTGGGTGGCAAGATCATTGTAGGGCTTCATTCAAAGGACGTGGACCGTATCTCTGGTCTTTCGTCGTCTTGCGTCGGGGTCGAAAACTTCAACTTCATAAGTAACGCCAGACAACTGTCTTACAACCTTATAAGGTCCAAAGTAGCGGCTGAGGAGCTTCTCAGAGAGACCAACCTTCCGAACAGGAGTGAAGATCCAGACGAGATCACCAGGCTGGTAGACAACAGGGCGGTGGCTCGCGTCATACCTTCGGCGATCGTTTTCTTGAGCCTGCAGCATGCGGAATCGAGCTAACTGCCGAGCTTCCTCAGCTCTGGTTAACACCCGGCCGATGTAGTCGCCGTCCACATCAGGATGTAACAGAAACACAGTGTCCATCGTCGTAGTCGCCTCACACCCATGCACCAGGAAAAATGGCGTAAATCCTGTGGTATCTTGTTTGGTGGTGTTGTAGGCAAACGTCACGAAAGGTAGCACCTCATCCCAGCTGCTCTGCTCAACACTGACGAACATTGATAGCATGTCGGCCAAGGTCTTATTAAGGCGTTCAGTAAGCCCGTTAGCTTGCGTATGGTGGGCAGTCATCATGTGATGAGTAATGTTGCACCGACGGTTTATCTCTGTCACAAGATACGATTGAAAAACTTTCCCTCGATACGTAATTAACGACCTTGGGGCACCGTGTTTTAATACAATGTCTTCCACAATGAATTTGGCTACCTCGGATGCTTCGGCTGTTTTCACGGCTTTTGTAATGACATATCGTGTCAGATAATCAGTGCAAACAATATATCATCTATTGATACCAGCAGACGTTGGAAATCGCCCGAGGAGGTCAATCCCAACACGTTGGAAAGGCGTTTCGGCTGGCGGCATTGGTATGAGTCGGCCAGATGGTTTCTGAGGAAATGCCTTTCTCCTCTGGCACTCTCTACAGAGCGACACATAGTGACGGACAGTCCTAAATAAAGCTGGCCAGAAAAATCTTTTGCGGATTCTATCGTAGGTCTTAATAAATCCTAGATGTCCGGCCTCAGGTATGTCATGGAATTTCTGTAGAACGTCTAAGCGCATGACTTTAGGAATCACTTTTAGCCACCTCTTTCCAAACGGATAAAACTTTTTCTTGCTAATTAATCCATTAACTACCTTAAATTGTCCTTTCACATCCTCTGACCGATTTAAGGCAAGCATAATTTGAGATATCTTGGCGTCTTTCTTCTGCTCAGCAGAGAGATCATGGAGGCAGCGAGGCGGTCACTATCTTCATTAAAGTCTTGACGGTCTTGCACAGGGTTTCTTCAGAGACAGTCGGCATCTTGGTGTTTTCTTCCACTTTTGTACACTATGGTAATGTCATACTCTTGAAGATGTAGTGCCCACCTGGCGAGTCGTCCTGTTGGATCCTTGAGACCTGTCAGCCCACAAAGTGAATGATAGTCTGCAACAACTGTGAATGGCCTTCCATAGAGATACTGTCGAAATTTACACATGGCCCAGATCACAGCAAGACATTCTCTTTCTGTAGTTGAGTAGTTTCTCTCGGCTTTTGTAAGTGTCCTAGAAAAATAGGCTATAACCATCCCTTTTCCATTTGAAATGTGCACCACAACAGCACCGATCCCATACACACTGGCATCTGTGTGTAGATCTGTAGGTGCTCTCTCATCATACAGACCAAGGACAGGGTCAGCCGTCAGAGCTTTTCGCAGTACATCAAAAGAATCTTGTTGAGCACCATCCCAGATAAATTTAGCATCAGCTTTTAACAACTCTTGGAGTGGCATAGCTTCGATACAAAAGTCTTTGATAAAACGACAGTAAGAAGAGCATAATCCGAGGAAGCTTCTCACATCTCTAATACTTTTAGGAATAGGAAATTCCGTTATAGATCTCACCTTTCCTGGGTCTGCCCGCACACCTTCGTTTGACACAAGGTGTCAAAGTATTTTGATTTATTTTGCTCCAAAGAGGCACTTTATTGGACTAAGTTTCAGTCCGCCTTGCTGGAGATACTTAAGAACGGCCCTCAGTCTTTTTATATGTTCATCAAATGTCTCTGAGAACACTATAATGTCATCTAAATAACAAAGACCCATCGTCCACTTCAGGTGCCTTAGAAGATTATCCCTCATCCGTTCAAAAGTTGCTGGTGCATTACACAAACCAAACGGCATTACCTTAAACTCGTACAGACCCTCAGGGGTGATGAATGCAGTTTTTTCACGATCAGCCTCCACTACTTCGATTTGCCAGTACCCCGAGTACATGTCCATGGTTGAGAAAAGCGTATCCCCCCTCAGACAATCTAGTGTATCGTCCATTGGGGGAAGAGGGGTAACATCCTTTTTAGTTACCTTATTAAGCTTCCTGTAATCAACACAAAAGCGCCAACTGCCATCCTTCTTCCTGACTAGGACCACTAGTGACGACCATGGGCTCTGCGAAGGCTGAATGATGTCATTCTTCATCATTTTCTTTACGTCGTCGCGAATTATTCGACGTTCCGTTGCTGACACACGGTATGCTCTCTGGCTTATTGGTTGATGGTCTCCAGTGCTAATCCGGTGCTTCACCGTCGGTTTGTCTAATTTGCTCTTCACCTGTGGATTGAAGCATTCAGAGAACTCTTGAAGAATGGCAAGTACCTTCTTCTGTTGTTCCTTAGTGAGATAGTCGAGCTAGAAGATCTTGTCTCGTAGTGGTAGCGCCAATTTCACCCACAGACTCGGCATGGGAGCTTTCTATGATGCTCAGCTGTTTGGCACTCAGCGTTTGCTACGCACATGCATCTTGGAAAGATTTACTGTTCTCAGCAACAGTTAACTAATCACAATTCACGGAATCCGTTAGAAAAGCAACTGGAATCACTCAATAGAGGAAAGTCCACTGGACCTGACGGGATACCAATTCGATTCTACACAGAGTACTCGAAAGAACTTGCCCCCCTTCTAACAGCCGTGTACCGCAAGTCTCTAGAGGAACGGAGGGTTCCAAATGATTGGAAAAGAGCACAGATAGTCCCAGTCTTCAAGAAGGGTCGTCGAGCAGATGCGCAAAACTATAGACCTATATCTCTTACGTCGATCTCTTGTAGAATTTTAGAACATGTTTTTTGCTCGCGTATCATGTCATTTCTGGAAACCCAGAATCTACTATGTAGGAATCAACATGGATTCCGGAAACAGCGATCGTGTGAGACCCAACTCGCCTTATTTGTTCATGACACCCAGAAAATATTAGATACAGGCTCCCAGGTAGATGCTATTTTTCTTGACTTCCGGAAGGCGTTCGATACAGTTCCGCACTGTCGCCTGATAAACAAAGTAAGAGCCTACGGAATATCAGACCAGCTGTGTGGCTGGATTGAAGAGTTTTTAGCAAACAGAACACAGCATGTTGTTATCAGCGGAGAGACGTCTACAGACGTTAAAGTAACCTCTGGCGTGCCACAGGGGAGTGTTATGGGACCATTGCTTTTCACAATATATATAAATGACTTAGTAGATAGTGTCGGAAGTTCCATGCGGCTTTTCGCGGATGATGCTGTAGTATACAGAGAAGTTGCTGCATTAGAAAATTGTAGCGAAATACAGGAAGATCTGCAGCGGATAGGCACTTGGTGCAGGGAGTGGCAACTGACCCTTAACATAGACAAATGTAATGTATTGCGAATACATAGAAAGAAGGATCCTTTATTGTATGATTATATGATAGCGGAACAAACACTGGTAGCAGTTACTTCTGTAAAATATCTGGGAGTATGCGTACGGAACGATTTGAAGTGGAATGATCATATAAAATTAATTGTTGGTAAGGCGGGTACCAGGTTGAGATTCATTGGGAGAGTGCTTAGAAAATGTAGTCCATCAACAAAGGAGGTGGCTTACAAAACACTCGTTCGACCTATACTTGAGTATTGCTCATCAGTGTGGGATCCGTACCAGGTCGGGTTGACGGAGGAGATAGAGAAGATCCAAAGAAGAGCGGCGCGTTTCGTCACCGGGTTATTTGGTAACCGTGATAGCGTTACGGAGATGTTTAATAAACTCAAGTGGCAGACTCTGCAAGAGAGGCGCTCTGCATCGCGGTGTAGCTTGCTCGCCAGGTTTCGAGAGGGTGCGTTTCTGGATGAGGTATCGAATATATTGCTTCCCCCTACTTATACTTCCCGAGGAGATCACGCATGTAAAATTAGAGAGATTAGAGCGCGCACGGAGGCTTTCAGGCAGTCGTTCTTCCCGCGAACCATATGCGACTGGAACAGGAAAGGGAGGTAATGACAGTGGCACGTAAAGTGCCCTCCGCCACACACCGTTGGGTGGCTTGCGGAGTATCAATGTAGATGTAGATGTAGATGTAGAAACGAGACGGCAGAGGCTGGAATGACCAAGTTATTCTTCAGTGGCATGCTTCTCTTACATTCCACTACAAGATCCATGGGTTGATGCATGGCATGACACGTGACAGTCACCCTTCTAGTGCCGCCTGCAGGAATCATCATTTCATCCAGCACACATAGTCTCCACAAACTCGGATGCGCATCTTCTTGTCCACCGTATCTCATCTTGTTTAGCATACTCTTCGAGCGGCCACAACCTATAATTGCCTGAGAAGCTATCAAGAAGTCCCATCCGCGATGACGTCATGACTACACTCTTTGTAAGACGATGAATTCTAAGAGCTGTGTATGGCCACTTATACCCACACGAATGGTACATCTTCCTGTAGGTTTTACATATTTCCCATTAGCCACCTTCAGCAGAGATGTTTTGTTGTCGACGAATATGGTTTTCTGCAAATGGCGACGGTACTTCTCCGATATGACTGAACATGATGCTCCAGAGTCCACAAGAGCTTCGGCTGGCTGGCCATCCATGAGGATATCGGCGTAGTTACCTATCATTTTTGTAGTGATCGACGGCGGAGGATTTTTCTCTTCGGCGGCCTCACCTCCAAGGAAGGTCTCACCCTTTAGTTTTCCAGGTTGCGGCGGCTAGGTGATCGGATGGAGCTTCGAAATGGCGATGGAGACCTTGATCGGCGTGTTGGGGAGCGTCCTCTCCAGCGGCTAGCTTGTAGCGATGGTGACCTACGTCGTCCTGCACCCACATCTTCTTGTTCATCTTCGTCGTCCCGGAGTTGGCGTCGGCTAAGATCGGGCTGCTGTCTTCTGGCGCGGGTGTCATCAAATATCCGCCGTCTTTCTCGACAATAGCGCACCACATGTCCCGGTCGTCCGCAGTGGAAACATACTGGTTGGTTATTCTGGGTCCTCCAGACGTCAGTCTTCCTTGGTGCCCAAACAGGTTCCTCATGCAGCATTGTAGGAACTTAAATCCGCCTGGGTCTCGACTTCTTCACCGTTTTAAAGGGAAATGAAGGACGAGAGACTGGGTTCAATGGCTGTTCCACTTCCTCCCTTATGACCTCGTGAAGCGTGTAGGTTTTCTGCTCGCCGTGCAATCCAAGTGCCTTCTGAACTTCCTCTCTCACTATCTGATGAAGCACACTTGTGACAGCAGTTGCTTCCTCCATAACAGACATCGATACGACGTTTGGAAGCCGTTCAAACTCCTTGTGTGTAATTATTTTTTGATTCATTGTCTCGATAACTGGAATCATTTTATGCAGTCGTCTGCTGTCGAAACCTCCTTCAGTAGTAGGGCTTGATACATGTCCGAAGCAACACCCTGCATGAGATGACTTTATCTTTCTCCTTCATTCTAGGATCCGCTATTTTACACAGCTCCAAGACGTCTTGAATGCAGGATGCTGTAGTTTCTCTGGGATGCTGTGCGCTGCACTTCAATTTATCTTCAGCCTTGCTCTTCTGTCGTTGTGTGTCGCCAAAATACTTGCTCAGTTCTGCCTGGAATACTTCCCAGCATGTGAGTTTCTACTCGTTGTTTTTATACCATTGCTTGGCAGTGCCCTCCAAGTAGAAAAATACGTTAGCCAAACACATGGTGTCATCCCATTTGTTAAATTTGACTATACACTCGTATACCTTCAGCCACTTGTTTGGATCTTGGCCATCGTCACCAGAGAACCCAGAAGGATGTCTCATGTGGTGGCACACAGTTGCTCTCATCGTAACGTCCTCTTCTTCTTCTGTTTCCGGTAGATTGCGATCTGTTGAACATGGCTCGATCTGAGATTTCTCGCCACGTTAACGGTGGCTCTGTCGTGGCCTAATGGGAGCCACTGTGTCGTCAATAATGTACACTATACCAATACCCAGCGCCTCCACCAGAATAATGTCACGTAGAAGAAGGTGTAAATCGATAAAATGACGAACACGAACTTCACTTAACGAAGGTTTATTCAGCACTTGCACATACAAGAGCGCGGAGCGAACTGCCTCCGGCCAGAACACATACAGTATATATACAGCTACAGAACATTCCAGTACAATGATTCTTGACATTTGTGGATACTTCTAGAATATACTCGAACCGAACATAGAAACTAAAATCGTACAGAATATTATCAACAATTATAAGTATTATATTTTGAGGTTTGTCCACAGGAGATTATTCGAGGTGCAATGTTAATGACATGATTTTCATACTGTGAGGAGCAGGATTCCCGTCAGTCCATCCTAATTTAGGTTTTCAATTGTTTCTCTATCAGTTGAGGCAAATACCGGAATGGTATCGGGGTGACGCAGTGGTTAACACGCTGGACTCGCATTTGGGAGGACGACATTTCAAACCCGCGTCCGGCCATCCTGATTTAGGTTTTCCGTAACTTCCCTGATGATGCTGAATTATCGGCTATCTATACACTGTTAGAATGTGCAGCAGACAAAAAGGACCATTGTGATTAAGATGTTCGTGCTGCAGTAGTTAACACTGGGAAGGCTTTCTCCCAAATCTAAGTACTCGCGATGGATCCTTGATACAGCAGCACGTGGATCCTCTACAGTTATGAATGTTTAGCGTCCCATGGATTGGGCATTCACTATCTGACCACCATGATATGCACTAATATCGAGCTTCTTGTACATCCTGCTCATAACTGATATTCAATGTCTGACGACATGGCTGTCATGTGAGTCCTTGAACTACTCCATTCGCCTTGGCTACAGGAGTGCTGTCTCTCAAACAAAACAGCTACAGCATCTTTCATTGAACTGCTCAGCAACTAATCCATTACTGTCCCTCAGTCTTAAGTACCAAAAATATATGAGCTTTGCTACACCACCTCGGTCTTCTGATGAGTAGTAGCCTATTAAACAGCATCCCACACCTGCAAACCAGTTGCGATTTTACTTGGCGTTGCTCACACCCTAGGCATTTGGGCTATGCACGGCTCTCTTAAAAAAGGAATGGTTCAGTGTAGTCATAGCGTCAAGCTGTGCATGTCTGCTTTCATGCACACCAGCTAACTCATTGCAAATAATAATCTGTAACTGTGAACCTGCAGTCACATTGTCTGAAAACTGGCTAGAATACAAATTAATAAAATCCATAGAAACATAAAATGAAAGATAAATGCATAATTTAATAAAAGGGTGCTATTGTAATGTCTGTAATTAATGTAGATGACAGAGTATTATGTCGAATAATGTTTTGACAGAGAATTATCTCGAATAATGTTTACTGAATAAAGGACATCTAAGATAAAATTAACACATGTGAGATGAGTTGAAACTCATACTCTGTATTTTCTGAGTTCTGTAATGCAAGCAGAGTCCTACACTGGACCACATTCAGACCTCTTGAAATATATAATCCCTTCAGAAGTTAAAGTATGGTAGTGGCTATTCATCACCCACAATCAATAATTTACATGGGCAAATAACACCAGTTACCATGGGAAGGTTTACTTTCTTCCAGAACTCGCGTAAAACTGTCTTCTCCAAGGTCTGAATGAAATGTGTCCAGAATCGCTCCCTTGAGCTCTTCACTCGAAACAGTGTTTCTCTCCATTTGACTGAAGTGGTATTCCACCACTGCCTACTTTTCCATTGGCTGAAGACCATCCCCACTAAAATTACATCATTCTTAAGTTCCACATACATGATTTGACTCAACTTCATCACTTTCTGGGCTAAAATATTACATTGTAACAATATTTAAATAAATAGAAGTTATAAATATTAGGTCACTCTCAGACCATGCATAATAAATATATATTAAGGTTTGTTCACAAATAAATATGCCAGCTTTCTCGTGCATGTGCATCCACATTAAATGACAACAGATTGTCATTAAATATTATTTAAACAATTATTTATACCTGACTGATAGAAGAGTCTTTATGTTCTCTTTTTCAATATTGGTTTAAGCTAACTCATGCGATTGATCACTTCTTGAATTAGCATGATTTTGTATTAGCAATTGTAATCAATAGTTAAATAAATATTGGCTAAATAGTAGCATAGTCATTAATTAAATACGCAAATATGGCAAAATATGGAGTATTCATACTACATTCAGTTGTTGTGCTATTGTGGAGAATATGATGCTCTGACAAGAATTTGCATAATGAAGAGAAATGAAAAAAGTGATAAGCCAAGAAATAAAACACACACAGAGATGTAGCTTTCAAGGACGATAGCTACAGTGCAATGCCATCATCTAAGATGTCGTTCATTAAAGTCGCATTATGCATTTAGAAGGTGCTAATTCTGTGGTCCAATGTGAAAGCTTTTAGTCACTGTAAATTATTAACTTTTATTGTTGTAAAGATATTGAAAATTTCGTTGTGGCATTGGATGTGCCTCATTTTTCTGAGATCGAAGATGTATTCAGGTTTGCTTTAATATTTGTCTGTCAATTATCGTCGAAATTCAAAGAACTGTAACAAGCCATCTTTCAGCTTGTCTGAGAGTTCACCATTAATGTTAATTACGCATTCTGCTAAGCAAGTGACCATTATCCAGCTCCTCCTCCTGGGAATTTCCAAATATCTGGCCACGCTGCTCGTCTTCGTAGCTAGCTGGCTGGTACCGGTAACCTAGCTGGGCTAGCTGCGGCGCCCCCTGAGCCTTGGAGCTGCTTGAGTAGTGGGAGAAAGTTTGTATGACCCCACATTGCATTATTGTCAAATTTATTCAATATGGCAGATCCAGGATGGCAATGTAGCAATGATGTCATGGCAGAAACATCAAATTTTGGCGGAAAATAGGTCACTTGGGCTACCTTCACTAGCCTAAGTCATCCAACTGTCTCATCTTCCTTGGAATTGGCAGGAAAAGGACAGCCTGTGCTGGGCTGTTAGATAGGATGGGCGTAAGTCTTTATTTTGCAGACAGTCTATTTGAGTTTCATACGCAGTAGCTCCATCCAGTGTGTTCACCACGAGGTGCGGAGCCCAACTGACCTAGTACACAGTATTGACACCAGAGGGCGCTGTCATCCCACGATTGTCTGGAGGGAAATGTCGGGAAAAGGACTGTCTCTATCCAGTTGCTGGTTAGAGGAAGAAGTGTACTTTGTTTATTTTGGCACAATTTATTTAGGGACGGATTTAACGTAGTTTGTTCATTACACTGATACAACATTCACCCTGGCGTGCTTGGGGTCACACTACATTGCCTACAGACCTGCAAACTACTTGTAAATCACCGAAATAATGCAGTGCACTGTTGTACAGGCATGCAAACAACTCGTAAATTACTGAAATAATGCATAGCACAGTCTACAGACCTGTTCAAAAAGTAATTCAACAGACAACTCCACGACACGTAAAATTGCCAAAATAATGCATATAACTCTCTGCCAACATGCTCACAGTGCTTAAACAGCCGAAAATAATGTAGTGCACAAACACCCACTGCACATAAAATCACTGTCGAACTATCGTTAAGAAATTTGACCGCGACATATCAGCAAACTGTTTCCTAGAAAGGCGCACGCCCCGACACCGCTGACTCTGGATGCGAGCCACTGGTGGAGAGACGAACGCAGGGGCTCAAGCCATAGTTCTCAGGCCACTGCCGCTTACAGCCAGCATGTGAAATTCACCACTATTTTCGGGTATACAGTTAGAATTCTTGGAGCTATACTGACATCACATGTATATGTAAATAACAGCCCTATGAACGCGCTATAGAAATCTATTGAAATGCTTCCTAGAATAATACAGAGTGCATTCTCCCTAGTGAAACACCCCAAATATGGAACTCAAAATGAAAGCCCTTTGGTAGTAAAAGAAATAGCAAAATTAGTTATCTGGACACTGACAGGAGCTACTGACAACAAGATTTACACTATTGCAAGTTTGACTAACAGGAATACTATGTAGCTAATAACGTTTATTGTAAAGAAAGGACTAAATGAAAGACTATCAGATGATACGAAGCCTGAAACTTTAAATAAATAATTCAAAATATATTCTATACGGAGGTTAAAGCCCAGTCCATAAATAGATCAAAGATAACATTTATCCAAGCAGAGAGTTGTAGCCGCATCGAGCTGTAAGTTCGCTGCTACTACAATGTAACACTGCAATGAAGATGTTAATTCAGTCTCTCTTGTAGACGTTGCAATAGTAGTAAGCCTATTGAACGCTACTAGATTGTTTCAAAACGGTCTGAAATTTTTAAAATTTTTCCAACATCGACTTGACGTACTAGTCAGAATTTCGAACTGAGGTAAAATAACATTTACGGTTTAGTCAGACAATGGAGCAGTTGTCATATGTGAAAGAAAAGTAAATCGTGTGATACCTGATTAACGCTGGGACTTAGCGTTCGTGATCTGTGATTGTCACGAACATCGAAGGACAGAGCAATATACCAACCGTCGACATAAACTCTATTATTAGCCTCGAGTAGGAAACAGTTACGCCGTGTTGTCAGAAGTTGTAGTCAATGTCAGAATCCCTGATGCAAATAGATTCAAGACCCTGAATGACAGATGGGTGTGTTTTCAGTGCAGGTTTAAATAATTACAAAGTTCAATAAACTCAAATATAACCATAATGCCTCGTGTTGGCTATGTCATTTAATGGAAATTTACTATTTAATTGCGCAATTAACTATTTATTGAGGGAATGCAGAAGTTAAAGGTGATTTAGTGATTTTATTAACAGTGAATAGCAAGTTTACACCGAAATACGACGTTTTCTGTACGTTGTCAGAAGAGTATTTTATCGCTGGAATTACTTCGTATTAGTTGTTGAATTAACACAGTAGCGACGCCTTGACGACACTATAATAATTAATAAATCAACATCCTTGCAAAACTATGATGTGGCATCGGCTTGAGTGATGATCTTCATAATTCAAGATGTCCTATTATCTGCATCTGAACAATTATTTGCAAACCGGGCATAAGAACTACAGTTATCAAGTTCGCGTAAGCTCATCAGCCTGTCGCCAACGCAAAGCATATTTGGTTTATTGTTTCAGATCAAGGGAGTTGTTGCGGTACCGAGTGGTGCTTTGGGTTCGAAGTAAAGAAAACCGACAGTCTTCGAACACCAGTGCTTCAATTTTAAGCAAGGGCTGCTTACACATTCCGCCGTGCTGCTACATCGATACGCTGATATCAGTCTAAGGGAGATAGTGTCTGAAACTAATCAATCAAGCGAGGAGTTTGTTTTTAACAGTTACAGATCGGAGACGTCGTGATCGACGGACACTGTTCCATGTCAACTAGACTGGGACAACCATCACCATCGAGCCGACACAAATAAAATGCTACACTAGCGAACCTAACGGGACATCCCGTCCCACATGAAAGATGCGTTGGCCGAGCGCAAGTGTTTTCCTTCCCGGTATGGCTGATGCATAGGCGCGAGATGTGGGCATACCGTGACTGGAATTTTCGGTGTCCTACAGCTACTAGTCTGGAGACGTCCTAATGCCACAATGTCAGATGAGGTACAGCATCACGCCAGAGATGGATCGTTCGCTTCAACTTGTCTTTGAACACCTGAACAAAGAACACATCACCTTATACTCAAAACTTTCTATCACCCCAACATGTTATCATCATGCAGCAGTAACAACATGATTTACACAGTGTGACGTCTAGTTTTCTGTGAGAAGCAGTGAAACAGAACGTGTTAATGTCAGTTTAGAACCTGACACAGACCTCGAAGTCGTGGCGGAGAAAAACAAAATGTATGGCAGTGTACAAAGCATGTTACAGCAGAATAAAACCAATGTTTCAAACAATGACACAGGCTCACAGGAAGCATCTCTGGTGACTTATAGTATAGTTTGTGGAATACGGTCATCCTGCTACAGTGTAGGTGATCCAACTTTACACTGGTCTGTGCAATGGATCAATAGCTGCATATTTAATAGGATCATAACATGTGCTCGCTGCCGGCATGCACACAGTGTTTGTTTTTGATATATGGGAGGAGAGAGATGTGGTAAAAATCTTACCGAGTTCTCAATAGGATGAAGTTAGTGGAGCTTTCATGGTTCGTAATTTTTCTCTGTTCGATGGTACACACCACTGACGATAGCATATTATTGTGATAGATGTGAATCTATCCTGCAGTACCTCTAAGTAGTTTGGGGACACACCACAATAGAGTAGCAAAATCCTAGTCCTTCTCTCAGTTCCCGTACTTTTATATTACCTCATAGTGCAGAAGCAGGCTTTGTTTGGCGCTGACCTTACACATCGTACACCGTCGGTGGAGGTACGACAATATGTTCGCATTTCCACTTAATCATCAAAACATGGTCCTCTCGCTCTAACTCAGGACACTGTTTCTACACGGGGCGCAGAAGGTGGTAGATATTGTTCTCTCTGACTTCTGCTCAGTTCCGACTTGAATTTGAACGATCACATGCGCAAAGCTGCAGTAATGGCAGCAGCTGCAGGAGACATAGGTACTGCCTAAAAAGCCACGATGGAATTTTACTATAACAGACTGGTTCGAAAATGGTGAGAGTGCCAGAAATATGATTCACTAGTGGCTACAAACATTAAAGGACTTCTCCATATGATACAACATAGGTGTGTGGTTGAATAGAAAGAATTGATTCCAAATCATAGACATTATTTCTACCGGAAAGTATGGCACTAGAGATCTTAAAAGCTAGTGTACATTTCTTACAGCCTCAATCAGCACACCATCCACTGTTTGTAATCCCTCTCAATCATCCATCGCCTATAAGCCAGTGGACACATCACCAAACTTCTGACGTGGCATCGAGACAGAATTCGTTACAAATACTTGAGAATTATCTAGCTGCGGCATGAGGGAGTTGCAAGTACCACTTTCATCCCACATTCCTTAGCGAAATCACTTTCTAAATTCCGTAATTTTATTACGAGGTTGCACTGTCGGCGAGGTGTAACAGCACTGTTGGTCTGATAATGTACACTCCAGTGATCTTCGTCTATATTCAGTGTGGCGGTATTTGTCTGGAGAAACCACTTCATTTGGAGGTAATGCCATACCTCGATTTATAAAGCCGGTATAGCTTTCAACATGGGTACTTGTGTGCACCTGTAGAACCAAGACCGCTTGTGACAGTAACACACAGAAGTTGTTGTGGTCGTGTTTTCTAACATCTGGCGGTTTGTAAGACGATTAAACCTCTCTTTCTAAGACACGGTGGTACCACTCACAAAAATAATTTATGAGACATCTCCACCTATCGCTGATTTTGTCTCAGCATTGTTTCGTATCGCCAGCAATCAGTTATTGGCGAAGTATTATACTTAGTAGTAGGGGATGCGTGATAGGTTCGCATTGAATAGCAGGCTTATAAAGTACGTGTGTGTGTTCCGACATGTACAAAGGAAATGACTATGTCCAGTCTTAAGGAAGATATGGATTTGAAGTAGAATACTGTACAGCTAAGAGAAAAATATGTCAAGTCATAAGAATGGTACAGATATTTCTATTTACAGAGCCACAGACGTCAGCAGGGTGTATTTCCGATAGTTTGCTCATTGTCGAATGTCGTCCAATAGAGACCACGATCTTAATATTTAATTGTAAGTATAGTGATCAAATGTGGCCGGTTTCTGAGGACGAATCTGTCTAGGGGTACGTAGCGCGCGGGGCTGGTGGCCTGTGGCGGGAATGATTCACATTTCCCGCTAACAGCAGCAGCCATCTGAATGGAAAGGCCTGTTGGGATGCAGGAATGTAGCTGACTTAACCATGTCGTCCTCTAGATGGCCGAATAGCGAACTAATACTCAGTATGTGTTGGATAGTCTTCTTGATCACGTGGAAATTTGAGAAGATTCAATATGGGCGTGTCTTTGCGCTGGACTGTTATTCCCTCCCAGGGAAATTGTCTGGTTAACTGCCTCTGCACATTCCCCATCTTTATTTGTTAAGAGAACATCGGCTGTGGCGTGCGCATCTAGCAGGTGAAACACAGGTGGAAAATACGTTTGCTGATTCTATAGACAAGATAAACACCTAGTTGACTTTGTAAAATATAGGGATGATTTGGAATCTGTTATATCACCGACATCGTTATTTGCTAGTGGAAATATCAGTTTCCTCTAATTTTTTCGACGTTTCACATAAAGGTCTTCGCAGACGAGATCAGTTTCTAGTTACTCAGTGGTTTACAATACGCTCCACCTCGCTGAAGTTTCGAGTTTCTAGAGAAATAATTTCTGTTCTATATCTTCGAAATTATAGCACGCAAGCGATACTGCTAAGCAATCGGTATTGCTGTATGCATGATATCGAGAAGTATCACAGAAAATGGTATGATATTCTGACAATCCATGTGAAATTACGTATGTTCTTGTAATCCAAGAGTCTGGAAATGGGTGTAGAAATCAGTTAAGTAAGCAAACAGGTCGAGGCGAGAAACAGTGACGCACTTGTGCCTACGGGAACCGACCCAGCCTTTGTACAACAGTCTTCGCAGTATATGTACGACTGTCTGGTGGTCGCTACTGTGTGTCCTATCCTGAGGGAGGAATAATTCAGCACATCGATAGCTGTAAGGGGAATGAAGGATGTTATTACGTGAAAAATTATGTATGCTATGGATACTGAAATTCGTTCCAGAATCACAGTCGTCAAGAGGAGACACTTCTAGTCCGTTGCTTGTAGTCATACTGTAGCAGCAATCCTAATATTTAATTGTAGTTACACTGATAACCATGTGCCAGTTTCCCAATTCTTCGAGCGGCCACGGTCTATAATTGCCTGAGAAGCTTTCAAGAAGTCCCATCCGCGATGTCATGACTACACTCTTTGTAAGACGATAAATTCTAAGAGCTGTGTATGGCCACTTATACCCACACGAATGGTACATCTTCCTGTAGGTTTTACATATTTCCCATTAGCCACCTTCAGCAGAGATGTTTTGTTGTCGACGAATATGGTTTTCTGCAAATGGCGACGGTACTTCTCCGATATGACTGAACATGATGCTCCAGAGTCCACAAGAGCTTCGGCTGGCTGGCCATCCATGAGGATATCGGCGTAGTTACCTATTTTTTTTGTAGTGATCGACGGCGGAGGATTTTTCTCTTCGGCGGCCTCACCTCCAAGGAAGGTCTCACCCTTTAGTTTTCCAGGTTGCGGCGGCTAGGTGATCGGATGGAGCTTCGAAATGGCGATGGAGACCTTGATCGGCGTGTTGGGGAGCGTCCTCTCCAGCGGCTAGCTTGTAGGATGGTGACCTACGTCGTCCTGCACCCACATCTTCTTGTTCATCTTCGTCGTCCCGGAGTTGGCGTCGGCTAAGATCGGGCTGCTGTCTTCTGGCGCGGGTGTCATCAAATATCCGCCGTCTTTCTCGACAATAGCGCACCACATGTCCCGGTCGTCCGCAGTGGAAACATACTGGTTGGTTATTCTGGGTCCTCCAGACGTCAGTCTTCCTTGGTGCCCAAACAGGTTCCTCATGCAGCATTGTAGGAACTTAAATCCGCCTGGGTCTCGACTTCTTCACCGTTTTAAAGGGAAATGAAGGACGAGAGACTGGGTTCAATGGCTGTTCCACTTCCTCCCTTATGACCTCGTGAAGCGTGTAGGTTTTCTGCTCGCCGTGCAATCCAAGTGCCTTCTGAACTTCCTCTCTCACTATCTGATGAAGCACACTTGTGACATAAGTTGCTTGCTCCATCACACTCCTTGTGTGTAGTTGGACTCTGCAACCTCAAAACAGATTGGGAACCTAAAGTGAGAATTCCAGAAAATAAGTTAAAAAACAAATTTGGTGATCTATTACCAAATTCTATTAGATGTGCAATAATTGGACCAAGTGGTTGCGGAAAAACAACATTAATGGTTGATAATTATATTTTAGCTCCAGGTTGGTTAAATTGGAGTAAAATTAAACATTTATATATTTATTCAAAAAGTTTACAACAATCAAAATATCAAGAATTTATAAAACAATGTAAAAAAATTGAAGATAAAATTAATGAAAATAATGTTAGTTTTATTGAAAATAATAAATAAATTATTCCATTACATGAATGCGAAAATAATTCAGTTATGGTATTCAACGATTTCATTTAGAGAATCAAGATATTGTAAGAGAATATTTTACTAGAGGAAGCACAAAGGTATAGATTGCTTTTATTTAGCTCAAACATATTCAAAAATACCAAAGCAGTTAGTTAGAGACAATTTAAATTTCTTAAATATATTTTGACAAGATGATACAAATTTAAATCATATTTATCATGAATTCGTTGGTGGAGATTTAAAGTTTGACAATTTTAGAGAAATGTGTAGTAAACGTTGGAATGATGAATTTGGATTTTTCACAATAGACATGACTAGAAAACCAAATGAAGGTAAATTAAAAATAAAATACAACATTTCTTAACAACATAAACATTAAATAAAAATATAAACATTAACATTAAACATATATGTTAAACATAAACTTTAAACAAATGTTAAACATAATTAATGTTTTTCTTCCTTAATAAATGTTTGCTAGTATGATGAAGAAGCTGTTAAACAAGTTAAACAAAATAGAAAGAAAGCTGAAGAGTTAAAAGAACGATTTAAGCTTTGGAAAAAGCAACCAAGAACAGAATATAAAAAATATAAAAAGGAAGATCAACCTGTTATTGATGCTATTGAAAAAGCAAAACAAGGTTTTGAAGGTTTAGGTGATAATGTTTTAAAAGCTGTTGAAGAGAATAGAGAAGTTGAGAAACAAATGAGTCCATATCGTCATCATATAGAAGATTCTAGAGATTTATCACCAATTAAACCATTAAAAGATTGGTCTGATGCTATTCCTGGAAAATATGATTATGCGTTAAGTGAATCAGAAATTCAAGGTGTATTAAATAAATATCAAGAAGAAAATGAAAATAAAAATATGAATGAAAGTAAAGAGATAAATGAAACTAAAAAGATAAATGTTAGTGAAAGAATGTTACAGTATATTAATCATAATGAAGATAAAGTATTTGGTTTAAAACCAGTTGGTATGTGTAAATATGTTGGTACATTATCTGTTGAATTGAAAGGTGATAAACTAAAGATTGGTGATAAAACGTATGAAGGTACAGATGGATTAATGAAACTCATAACTGAAAAACAAATTACTATGGAAGATTTAAATAAAAAGGTTGATGCTGTAGATTTATCAAATTATGCAGATCTACTATATAATTCAGGACATTATATTCTGATAATAACCCAAATAAAATAAGGTAAAGTAAAGGTAATAAATATAATTACTTAAGAAAAGAAATTGTTGATGTTTATTTTCCAAATTTAAGAAGACAAAATACAGATTCTTCAGAACCAAATTCTCATGAAAAAATAGGTGAAGGTTTAATTTAAAATATTCAGAAAAACCAATTGCATATGTTTGGTTAAATGATGTTAGACTATTAATTGATAGATTAGCGGTAATTCATGGTGAAGAACTAACTGGAAATAAGAATTATCATAATGTAAAAGTTAAAATAGTACAAATGTTAGCAAATAAATTTAGTGATTTTATAATTGATAATCCAAAAGGAATTCCATATTTAATTAGATTTTTGAATAATCTTTCACATACATTTTGGAAAAGTGATAAATATGGAAAAGGATTGGTAAATTGGGTTTTAATAATGTTCCAATGCCTGAGATCCATCTACCAGGATATATTTACTGTGGACTGTTCACTAAACTTGAAGTAAGATTAGCTAAAGGTGATACAGGTATAAATCCATTAGATGAAACTTGTAAAAAACATGATATTGCTTATAGAGAATCAAGATTTAGAAAAAGACATAGCTGGTAAAGAACTTCAATCAGCTGCAAAAGAAAGAATGTAGGCAAATGATGCTTCATTTGGTGAAAAAGTCGCAGCAACAGCAGTTAGAGGAATAATGTATGGAAAACTAAAATTAGGTATGGGAATTAATGTTGATTAAAATGGTTGGGGATTATAAATTTAAAAATCTTTATTAATTTGTTTACTATACAAATAAATAACTTTACAATTGATTATACATTGCTACCTAGTGGCAAAACTAAACAAAAAGCAATTAAATTAAAGTTAAATAATGAACAATTAAATGCAATTGAACCATTTTTAGCAGATGTTCAAAAAAGAAAGATAGAAAAGAAAGGTCGTGGAAATTTTCTTATTACAATAGGTATTCCTGTTGTTATAAAAATTATTAAATATTTAACAAAAGAGAAATATGGTAAAGGACTAACACAACATGAATGCGGATTTTTACCATTATTATTAGGCGCATTACTTTATTTAGATACAATTGGTTCTTTAGCTGGTGGATCTGTAGCAGTTGAAAATGTAGTTGTAAATAAGAAGACAGCTGATAAATTAGAAGAACAAAAAAGACATAATTTAGCAATGGAAATAAAATTGGTAATGGAATAAACAAAACAAAATTACCAAAAAGTAATTGATAAACACCCTAATGCATTAAGTAATTTTGGTATAGAAGAACTTGCTAAACAATTAAAAATTAAAAACTTTCGCGGTGTATATATGATTGATGAATTAGTAAATAAGCCATTAAAAATTGAATGTGGAATAGTAAATTTAGATACATCTGATAATCCTGTTACACACTGGAATTGTTACTATAAAAATCAAAAAGTTGTTTTTGATTCATTTTGTGGTAATACACCAAAGCAATTAGTTAATTATTTAGGAAAAGGTGAATTATATTACAATACAGACAGAATTCAAAATTTTGATGAAGTAATGTAAGTTTATTTATGTTTATTGCTTTTAAAATTGCTGTGTGAAAATTAGAATTTTAATGACATTTTAGATTTAATAAATAGACATTTTTGAAAATAAGATATATCTAATTAAACAAAATGAACAAATAGTTAATACATCTACATTAAATTTACAAAATATTGAAAATAGTTTTAAACAACTGGAATCATCAATAGCTCCCAAGATAACTACTGTAATTAAACATTTTCAAAAAGAAACTTCCTGGCAGATTAAAACTGTGTGCCCTACCGAGACTCGAACTCGGGACCTTTGCCTTTCATGGGCAAGTGCTCTACCATCTGAGCAACCGAAGCACAACTCACGCCCGGTACTCACAGCTTTACGTCTGCCAGTATCTCGTCTCCTACCATCCAAACTTTACAGAAGCTTTGAGTCTCAGTTGGGCACACAGTTTTAATCTGCCAGGAAGTTTCATATCAGTGCACACTACACTGAAGAGTGAAAATCTCATTCTGGAATTTCAAAAAGAATTTAATGCTATTTTTAAATTAAGTAAAGGTTACATTAGTTTTAAAAATAGAAGACTTGTTAATGTAAATGATCTAATTGATTTAAAAGATGTAGTTAACAAAATTGTTTTGTAAATGAGCTATTAAATTTTGTAACAAACTCAGAATACACAATTATTTAAAACTAATTTAATAACTATGTTAATAAAGAATATAACAAGTTTCTTTTACACTTAAAGGAAAGAAATGGTATCATGGCACATAATAATAACGAAATAAGGGATATGAAAAGAATTCTTATTAATGCATTAAAGAAAATTGATTCAGTTTAATATAGCTTAGTCAAAAAAGTAGGTAAAGATCTAGAAATATTGGAAAAATCAGATTTTAACTTTATTAAATTTTTGATCTATATAAATGGAAAATCATACTTCACATGATTCTCACATTTATTTTATAAAGTGTAAAAAGTTTACTGACACACATAATCCAAATAGAGTATTAACTAAAACTAAAAGACAAAGAATTAAAGGTCTTTGTACAATTTGTAAATCTAAAAATAGTAAATTAGTTAAATTTTGTAAGTGCTGTGTGAAGATTAGAATAATATTCATGTAGAAATAATTAATGAATTACATAAACCAATCAGAAAGAATTTTAAAAGAAGAAATGTGTTTCTTTTAGGACAGATGATTTATGGCAATCTGATCTAGTTGAAATGGTAATTTAAAAGGTATTTCTAAGATACATAAAGGATATAAATATTTATTGACTGTTATTGATGTCTCTTCGAAATTTGCTTGGGGTGTTCCTATTAAAGATAAAAAAGCTAAAAATATAGTTTATGCATTCGAAAAAATTTTTAAAGATAGAATGCCAAACAATTTACAAACAGATATTGGTAAAGAATTCTATAACAAATAATTTAAGAAATTACTGAAAAAATATAACATCAATCGTTATTCAACTTTTTCAGAATTAAAAGCGTCTGTTGTTGAACGTCTTAACAGAATACTTTAAGAAAAAATGTAGAAGAAATTTTCTTTAAAAGGAAATTATAGATGTATAAAGTTAGTTAAAGATGTAATTGATGAATATTATAATACAAAACATTCTACAATAAGAATGAAAGCAATAGAAGTAAATGAAAAAAATTTAAAAATAATTAAAATTATATCTAGTCGCAGACTAAAGTCTGCTTTAGCTGACGCTAATGAGAAAGCAAAAATTTAAAAAAGGTGGTAAAGCTAGAATTAGTAAACTTAAGGGTATTTTTGAAAAAGGATGTACAGCTAATTGGTCAACAGAAATATTTAAAATAGAAGATATTATTCATTCTAATTACAAATAAATTATAAGATATAAAAGGAAATTTTTATAAACGAGAACTACAAAAAACGAAATATCCAGATGTGTTCTTAGTTGAAAAATTTTAAAAAAAGAAAGATAATAAAGTTTATGTTAAATGGTTAGGTTTTGATAATTCACATAACAGTAGGGTAAATAAAGATAAAGTTATTTTATAGTAGTTCAGTTTGATAAAGCATTTTAATGTCATTAAGCAATTGTTCTTATGTATAATTATCCAAAATACTGAAATAGTTCATATCACAGACAATCTTTAAATTTCGTTTCATTAATGATGCAGATTTATTGAATTAGGATTAGAATTCAATCTTAACATTTCATCACAATTTTGATGTCAATCTTCGATTTTACATAGTTGATTCTGTAAATTTTTCGTTGCGTACTAATGACATAATATTCACATTGATTATCAATTAATTTCTAAAGATTGAATATTTGTCTTCAATTGTCATCATTTGTTTTAGGAACTGCATGTGGTAATAAACTATTTCGTTATTTTTTTACCATTTATTTCAGATGCAATATTAACCATTAAATTTTGAATATGATCATCTTTCATTTTAATTCTATCATCTTTTAATTGAATTATTTCTGTGTTTAATGTATTCAATTATTGTAGTAGTTGTATATAATTATCTTTGTGTTTTATTTGATATTTATAGGCATCAATCATCTGTTTTCTAATCTTATATTCTCCATGTTTTCTAACTGAAGGTAAAATTACTTCATAAACCCAATCTTGAAAATCTTCTGTAAAAGACATTTTGGATTTCGTAACTAGAGAATAGAGACCAGGTTTATTGACAAATTTTGTTGAATTTTGTATATATTTAGGTAGCACTGAAATAGTGCTACCAAACTTCTTGTATGTTTTACAGTATTTTTGTTTAACATTCTCCTTAATAGCATTCCTTGGTCTAACGTATTCTAACATATCGGCAACTTGATTTGCATAAAACCATGGTTTCTTTTCTTCATCAATAATCATGAAAACTTGCTGATTGTTGCAAGTAAGCTTATTGTTGATGATATCTACAATCGATTCCATTTAAGAAAAATATTTTTATGAATTTTGGAAAAATTAAATGAGTACCTCTATTTTATTTATACATCTTCACTCTTTCCAAAATGTTTGTATGTATTCTATTGATGACATCATAAATATTAAAGTTTTCTCCATCAGGGTTAAATCGAATAAACTTACACTTCAATTGATCTTCTACGAATTCCTGTGTTTCGATTTCTTCTGTTATATTTCGATCATTATGACAATTCTCATCACACTCAACAGCAATTTCGTATTCTGTAAAATATGAATCAATCCTGCACTTTCCAGTAGAGAATTGTGTTTCAAATCTTTCATTCTTGAAGCAATTGATGATACCAACAAATACTTGTTCCTTTGATCGTGTAACTAAATTTAGTTTAAAATCAAAACCATTTACAAATTTCTATATTCCATTTTTTGAAATAATTGTTCTATGTTTTTGTATTAATGAAGCTATTCTTTTTTTTACTGCATATCGTGCGATTTTGTATGTTTTTTATGTCTGAAAAGTCTTTCAATTTACTATACATTTGAACCTTCCTGGCAGATAAAAAACTGTGTGCCCGACGGAGACTAACTCAGGACCTTTTTGCCTTTTGCGGGCAAGTGCTCTACCATCTGAGCTACCGAAGCACAACTCACACCCGGTCCTCACAGCTTCACTTCTGCCAGTATCTCATCTCCTACCTTCCAAACTTTACAGAAACTCTCCTGCGAAACTTGCAGAACTAGCACTCCTGAGAGAAAGGATACTGCAGAGACATCTCTTAGCCACAGCCTGGGGGATGTTTCCAGGATGAGATTTTCACTCTGCAGTGGAGTGTGCTTGTCGAGCACACAGTTTTAAGCTGCCAGGAAGTTTCATATCAGCGCACACTCCGCTGCAGAGTGAAAATCTCATTCTGGAAACATCCCCCAGGCTGTGGCTAAGCCATGTCTCCGCAATATCCTTTCTTTCAGGAGTGCTAGTTCTGCAAGGTTCGCAGGAGAGCTTCTGTAAAGTTTGGAAGGTAGGAGACGAAATAGTGGCAGAAGTGAAGCTGTGAGTTGTGCTTCGATAGCTCAGATGGTAGAGCACTTGCCTGCGAAAGGCAAAAAGATCCTGAGTTCGAGTCTCGGTCGGACACACAGTTTTAATCTGCCAGGAAGTTTCATATCAGCGCACACACTGCTGCAGAGTGAAAATCTCACTATACATTTTTTTATCATCATTATCTACATGTTTTCTAATTGCATCGTCAGTATCTTTATACTCTAGTATCTGTGCAACATCTTTTGCTTTAAACCAAGGATTATTGTTATTATCAATAATCAGTAAAACTTGTTAAATGTTGTAAGTAAGCTTTTTGTTGATAAGATCTACAATCGATTCCATTTAAGAGAAATATAAATAGTAGAGATACGGTACAAAAATTAGACAATTTGACTTATTTATAAATTTATAAAAAATAATTTCTTGTAAATGGAGAACCAAAACGAAATGTGAACGAAACTAAAAGAAATTTATGTGCTAATTGAGGTATGGGAAAAAGATATTGATTGTTTTATTTGTTTTAGTGCTGAAAATAATAATTTGTCAAAACAAGTTGCAAGCATATTTTTCATAAAGAATGTATTGATGAATGTTTAAAGGAAAAAGAAAATTGTCCACTTTGTAGAATTATTATTAAAAATAAAATGCCAGAAAAATCTGAAATAACTGATATTAATCATATGTTTGATGCTCAAGATGAAGTAGCTTATTATGTTCATTATGATGATGATTATTTTTAAAATAATTTATATGAATACCTTAAAATAAAAAATTACTCTTACGATTCTAATAATTTTTTTCTATATAAATGCAGCAAGTACCACTTGAAGCAGGCTTAAGAATGCGACAAGTTCAACAAGATTGTTCTGTGAAAACAATTTTGCAAATATTGTAATACAGAGAAATCAATTGATAATTTTACTTTACAAAAATAAGCAAAAGATGGTTATAGAACTATATGTTCACCATGTTTAAATAAATATCATGTAGAAAATTACAATAAAAATCGAATTCCTTGTGTATGTGGAAAAAGAGTTGCTAAATATTATTTCAAGGAACATGTGAGACGAAATCCAAGTGAAGAACATACGAAAAATGGAAAATGAATATACAATGAATAATGAAGAAGTCATAAGTGAAGAAAAAAAAGAAATGTAAAATTTGTCAAGAAATTAAAGATTTGAATAGTTTTTATATAAATCCATCACATAAAGATAAAAATAATAAAAGTAACAAATGTACTTTAGAGTATGTTAGAATAACAAAACTTACACTTTAAATAATATCACTTTATGATTTATTATCTATTATATAATACTACTTAGCCATCTATTCCATAATTATCATTTTATTAATAAAAATAATTTTTACAAATCTAATGAATTTTTTGTAATGAATAGAAGAACAAACTAATTGATTGTTGAACTAATTATTTTAAAAACTAATTGATAGTTAAGGTGATTCTCTTGTTGATTAATTATTTATTAAATAATAATCCTCATTAATCTATTAAATAATTATGATTTTTATTATTAAAAACATTTTTCTAAGATTTAATAATTTTTTGTAATAAATAGAACAATCTAATTATGGAGAAAAAAATTGAATTATGTTATCAAGATATAGATAGTTATATTTACATTATTAAAACTCAAGATTTCTATGAAGATAAATAAATCAATGATTGATTATTTTGATATAAGTGACTATCCAACAGATAATATATGTAATACTCCATAAGTAAACAAAAAAGGTGTTGGTAAAATGAAAGATGAATGTAATGGAAAATTAATGGAAGAATTTTGTGGTTTTAGACAAAGATGTATGCTTATAAAGTTGGTAACAAAATAGAAATCGAAAGGAATTAAAAAATGTGTTGTTAGAATCTAAATAAGTTTAGAAGATTATGAAGATTGTTTAACAATCTAGAACAATATAGAAAATTTAATATAATTAAAAGTGAAAAACATGAGATATATACTAAGTCCTCATGATAATAAAAGATATGTTTTAGAAAATAGAATAGATACATTACCAGATTGTCATTACTCATTATTTAAAATCTAATAAATAATTATTATATATAAATCTAATAAAATTTTTTCTATATAAATGGAGACTAGAATCAAACTCAACGATGATAGTGTCTTGAAAGAGATTAGAAAAATAACTCAACTAGTGATTAACGTTTTATATAATGATACTGACTGAATAATTAAATGCTAGATATGGTGTAAAAATTTGTATGGAACTTAATAATGATTTTAAAGTTATTTTACCAAACAGATATTACAAGTTAATTGATCATTGGGAACTTGAAGTAATGAAAAAGGGACAAATCAAACTGAAATATAAAGGAATGAAGAAACTTTAAAATAGAAATAATGAATTTCATGATATAGAGTTCATGAAGTGAAATTTTTAAAAATAATTATAATGAATTTTATTTTATTTAAATGGGCAACACTAAGCTACAGCTAAAGCAGTCTTTAGGCTGCACCAAGCCACAATTAAGACAGTGTAGTGAATGTATAATTAAAAGAAGTATTGACAAATTTTATAAAGAAATATCGAACAGGTGGACATTGTTATGTATGTAAAGAATGCTGGAGAGAATGTAGTAAAATTAAAGTTACTTGTGAATGTGGTAGAACTGTAAATAAGTGTTGTCTCAAAAAACATTTACAAACAACTCATAATAATCTTTTGGCTGCTAAAGCAGAAAGTAACTAACTTTATATACTTATTCATTAGTATAATTTTAAAATACGTTTTTTCATAGGAGTCAAAAATAGAACAGTTTTTGGGGCTAAGAAAAGGTCAAAAATGCTTTTTTTAAAAGAAAATTTTAAAAATAATTTTAAAAAACACGTTTTTCACAGAAGTAAAAAATAAGATAATTTTTGGGGCTAAGATAATGATGTAAAAATGTCTAAAAACCTTTTTTAAAATAATAATAGAGGGTACTGTGATTTAATTACATTACATTCACCTATGGGAAATGTATATAAGTAAATGATTATTATATCTATTATTATATTATTATTATTATTATGTAAAAGGGATAGTAGATTGATTTTGTATGTTCTGGATCATTAGATCAATCTTATGGAAAATAAAAAATTGCGAGTGTTAGCGAGTAATTTTTTAGTTTTTATAAGATTGGTCTAGTGGTCCAGAACATACAAAAACAATCTACTAGCGTGCTTAATTGGTGTAAAAATACTTCAAACTCCATCCGTCAGGAGCTTCAAGATGCACAAAACCAGCTGTTTCTTGTTCTTCTGAACTGTTTGCTATTACATCACAACACTTTCAAATCTGTTACTATATACCGATCAGGGGTGCTAACCTCCTCGACATGGGCGCATCTGGAGATATCTTGTGTACTTGGATGGGCGACGATGCGGCTAGCTACATTCATTCACAAGATTTGGAATGTAGCAGTCTACTTCTGGCCAGCTGCAGATTAAATCGGTAACAGTGCTGCAGGGCGTGTTGATCAAGGGAAATGCGAGGGTGTCTTTCAGTCTCTAATTTTTTCCTAAGACTGCGAGAATGCTCTGTGACTCCCACGAACATAGAGCACTATACTTGATGTGCTAGAAATATGTAGAGTGCTACCTATTATACTTTGATGATGTATGTTCAAGAATTAACAGTGAATGCATGTACTGCACAGTCATTTATCTACATTCGCAATGATACTCTTAAAGTAGAGAAGGGGCGGTTTAGCTATGATACTGAAATTGGGAAACATGCTGTCTCATCATTGGTCGGTGTTGATATTACTGTGAAATTGCTAAAATTGTTTGCAAGATTATCTGTGGTGCTTATTATTACAGTACATCGACAGTGCCTTTTCCATCACATTCGTCCACTGGTACACTGTTGGTTGCATGTTAATGATTGATTGACTTCGCTTGTTTGAGATTGAGAAAGAGTTTTGGTGGAGGAGCAACACCTTCTGGGATGGCTAACACCGAAACAGTGATTGCGTACATGACTGCAATATGAGGAATCAGTCTAAACAGAACGCACAGCCATCAGCTATTCCGTCACTGTGACAGATGAGTTTGAATGTCGAGGACGACCATCACCTTCAGACAGCAGTTTGAAAACTCTCCATAACGCCGCCAAACTCTTCCAGTTTCCTTGTGTTGTAACCAACTTTTATTCAAAATCATCCAGTGTGTGTGGTATGTTATGTTAGCAGCTGTAATAACATGACTTACACGGTGCGACACCTAGTTTTCTGCGAGAGGCAATGGATCAGAACGTGTTAATGTCAGTTTTGAGCCTGACACAGATGTCGAAGTCGTGGTGGAAAAAGAAAATTTATGGCAGTGTACGAAGTATGTCACAGCAGAAAAAAAAAACAATGTTTCAAACAATGACACAGGGTGACAGGGAGGGTCTCTGACTTATAGCACAGTTTGTTTGATATGGTCATCCTCCTACAGCAGAGGTGAAGCAACTTTACGCTGGTCTGTGCAATGGATCAATAGCTGTATATTCAATAGGATCGTCACATGTGCTTGATGCCGGCACACAGACGCTATTTTTTTTCGATATATGGGAGGAGAGAGATGTAAAAATCTCATCGAGTTCTCTATCGGATGAAGTTAGTGGAGCTTTTATAATTCGTAATTTTCCTCTTTTGCCTGGCACAGAATAACGATGATAGAATGTTGGAGTGATTGGACCCCACGTGACACGGAACTGCTTCGGACAGCAGTACTTGTATGTAGTTTAGGGGTGCACCACAATGCTGTAGCAAAATCCTGGTCCTCACCCAGTTCCCGTACTGTCTTTTATACTACCTTGTGTTTCAGTAGTAGGCTTAGTTTGGCGCTGACCTTACACATTGTACACTGTTGGCACAGCTGCGACATGTTCTCATTTCCACCGAATGGTCAAAACATCGTCCTGTCGTATTAACTCAGGTCACTGTTTCTGCATGGGTTGCAGAAGGTGGTAGATACAACTCTCTCGAACTTCTGCTGAGTTCCTACTCAAATTGGAACGATCACGTGCGCAAAGCTGCGGAAATGGCAGCAGTTGCAGGAGGCATAGAGACTATGTAAAATTTTACTGTAACTAATAGGCTTGAAAAAGGTGGCTCGTTTCAGAATATGAGAGTACGAGAAATATGATTCACTAGTGGCGGTAATCATTAAAGGACTTCTCCATAGGATCCAACGCAGGTATGTTGTTGAATGGAAAGACTTTACTTTCTACCAGAAACCGTAGCATTGGAGATCTGGAAAGCTACTGAACATTTCTTACGACCTCAATCAGCACACCATCTACTGTTTGTGATCCTTCTCAATCATCCATCGTCTATAGCGCAGTCGATATATCCGAACTTCTGATGTGGCATCGAGGCAGAATGCGTTACAAGTGCTGGAGAAATATCTAGCGGCGGCGTGACGGAGTTGCAAATAGTGGTTTCATACCACATTCCTTAGCCGAATCATTTTCTAAAATCGGTAATTTTATTACGAAGTTAGACCATCACGTCTATATTCAGTGTCGCGGTATTTGTCTGGAGGAACCACTTCATTCGGGGGTGATGCCTTAACGTGATTTATAAAGCCAGTTTAGCTTTTAACATGGATACTTGTATGAACTTGTAGAAGCGAGATCGCTTGTGGCAGTAACAGACAGTAGTTGCTGCGATCGTGTTTTTTTATTTTTAACATTTGGCGGTTTGTAAGACGATTACGCCTCTCTAAGACAGTGGTACTTCTTCCAAGAAAAACTTACGAGACATGTCAAACATCGCTGATTTTCGGTCAGTATTATTCCGTATTGTCAGCAATCAGTTATTGGCGAAGTATTGTACTTAGAAACAAGGGATGCGTGACAGGTTCGCCTTGAGCATCAGGCTTATAAAGTGTTTGTGCTCCGACATGTGCAAAAGGAATGGCTATGTCCAGTCGTAGTGAAGGTATGGATTTGACGTTGAATACTGTGAGAGCAAAGGGAAGATCATGACAGGTCTTAAGAATGGTACATGTAATTCTATTTCCAGAGCCGTGACCATCGTCAGTGTGTATTTCCGGGACTTCACTTATTGTCGAATGTAGTTCAAGTGAGACCGTGATCGTAGTACTTAATTGTAAGTATATATATATATATATATATATATATATGTGTGTGTGTGTGTGTGTGTGTGTGTGTGTGTGTGTGTGTGTGTGTCTGACTTCGTATTACGATTCTGTCTCTGCTCAGCGCGGCGGCGGCGGCAATGATTCACCTTTCCCGCTAATGGCAGGAGCCGTCCGAAGGAAGAAGCCTGTTGGCATGCAGGAATGTGTGTCACTTGGCCAATTCGTCCTCTAGACGGCTGACTAGCGGACTAATGCTTAGTATGTGTTTGACAGCTTTCGCGATCGCGTGGAAATTTGAGAAGATTCAATATGGACATTTGTTTGCGCTAGACCATTATTCCCCCCCATGTAAATTGTCCGATTGACTGCTTCACATTTCCCGTCTTTATTTGATTGAGAAAAGATCGGTTGTGGCGTGTGTTGAGTGCATCTAGCAGGTGAAAGGCCGGTGGAGGACACGTTTGCTGGTTCTCTAGGCAAGAGAAACACCTTAGTTGACTTTGTAAATTATAAGGATGATTTGGAATCTGTTTTATCATCGACATCGGTATTCGTGAGTGGAAGTATCAGTTTCCTATATTTTTTCGAGTTTTCACGTAAAGGTCATCACACACGGGATAAGTTTCTTGTTACTCAATGGCTTACCATGATTTCTTAACAAGGGGGAGAATTGTGTGATCTGGGTGGTGGAAGCCATGCATGGAATGCACTCTAACAAACCCCGACTTGGGGCTCTGAAATATATATATATACCCCTCTGTGTGTTGGCTGCATTTACAAGTATCAAAAATACCAAAAGGTTTCGTGGAAGTAGTGAAATCGATAAACTGAAATTGTAATTACATCCTATACTCATCGGCAAATACATATTGGTGGGAGGCTTTTTTGCAGGGCGAAAACGAAACCCAGCTGGTGCAAGTATGGTATTATTATAATTTTTAATACATCTGTAATTGATAGGAATGTTATGCTGCTGCTCAAACGTAAAGGTACTGGGGCTTATGTTTGGACATACGTTTGTGGGAAGTAATGAAACAACGTATGTCTAGTCGTAATGGAAGGATAGATTGGATATGGTGAATTGTGGTTTCAATACACTGAGGAGTATATCTGAACGTAAGTGGTAATAGAGTCATTTCGTAAACAGCTGCACAATATAGCAATGCAAGTTTTCAGCTGGACCTGCTGTAGTTAGGCAATACGGCTGTAACAATACGTCCCCTCATTGGCACCCCTAAGTGTACTGTCGCATATTTCTTGTTCTATCGATAGTGATGTTGATTTCAGTACACCAACTCTCGTTGGTGATGTCTTTCCAAGCATTACATCCGAAGGTGCAGTATTCATTATCACATAGCGCTGGACGCCTATCATTCATAAGACTTGTTTGAGAGAATCTTGGCAGGATGCAGCATCTTCCAGGAGCACCAATTCGAAGACTGTCAGATAATTTCCTAGGACTGAGGAGGATCGAGACATGGCCGGTGTGAGTATAGGCATACCATAATTTTTTTGGGCGCTGTACAGTTGTAAAAGATAACTGCACAGTTTGTGTAAAATGTGTACATATTGCAGTATAATGTTACTGTGGCTTAAGTTGTGGCATGGCCAGATAAAGTGAGTGTGTGTCCTATCATGAGGGATGTATAGATTCAGTACATTGATAACCACAAGGGTATGAGAGAGTTTTATGTGGAAAATTATGTGCGCTATAGATACTGAGGTTCGTTCTAGAACCACAGCCGTCAAGAGGATACATTACCTGTACACTGATCGGGTTCACACTCCAGCAGCAATCTTAATATTTAGCTGTAGTTACACTGGTAAATATGTTCCTGGTACCCAATATTCTTGTGAGTCTTGTATGTATTTGATGAGCTGTAGACAAACTTTGTGGGGTTTAACTTTCAGTGCAATGTGGCGATCTGCACAAAATAGTTTTGCCGCTGAAGGTATTGTCTGCAGAAAATGGCGGACGGTGCTCCCACACCGGCAGCAGCAGCAGCAGCAGCAGCAGTTTGATGGGTAAACTCGGCGACGAACGAGCTGTCCTGTTAGGATCGCTAGGAAGTATGGAACCTGTGTTATTTGGGTAGCATTGTAACAGATCTCTATAGCACTTCCAGAGGGGGGACTTTGCAATTATTTACATGGACATGTGACATCGGTTTACCACTGAACCTTTTAGTTGCTATGCAAACATATCTCAGCACTGGGCCCGTGCTGCAGTTATGTGTCAGCGCGCCATCAACGGTTCCTAGATGAATACGTATTTTGACAGGAATTTCTCAGGTGTCAAGTATAAGAGGGATGCCGCCGCCTCATGTTTGCGGGACCCACCTGTGCATGGCTCGGCAGCTGACGGCTGTATCGTGCACCCGATGCCTGGGGGTGCGTGCGGAGCTGGCGGCGTTGACGTCGTTTGTCAGGTGGCGGAATGTGTTTCTTTTTAGCGATCTTTTTTTTAAACTATATTCAATCGATTTCACTGACGAGTAGGATGCTGCGAATAAAAGAAACTACCCCATACATGTGAAGAATATCGATTTAATTAATTTGCATAATTTTTTTATATAAGCATGGTGTTAGCAGTACAATAGTTAATAGTTAAGGGGGTGCGGGTGTGCTTGAGTGACATGGAGCAGAACAGCAGGTTAAGTGCAGAACACCTGGTTAATTTGCGTAAGTCTTATGGGAAAACGCAATACAGTAATTTAAGGGGGTGGGTGACGAAGAAGAATGCGTCAGAATTGGTGTTAAAAAGCGTGTGAAACTCGAAAAGTGTACAAGAAAATGGATACAGACATCACTAATTACTTAATTTCGTATCAAAGGCGGTACAATAGTTTAAGGAAATGGGGGGTGACATGGAAAACCACTTAACAGAACGGTGGGTGAAGTGCCAACAAAGGGCCGAACATTAGGTTAAGACACACAGAGTATAGTGCCGAACATGAGGATATGGAACATGTTTGCTCCATTTAATTACTTCTTACAAGACCTACATGTTTCCCAACAGCAGAGAATGATAAGCAAGAGAAATCCAAACGACACAAACTGAATTTTTTATAAATAAACAATATACCCTTGAATTTCCGTTATGAGATCCTTCCTCTCCACAAAAGAGCCACCAATTTCCAAATATGCCATACACTGCTTGAATCCCCTAAATTGTTTAAATATTCCACATGTTGTCTAAATTGTTTAAACAATATTCCATACACTACAATCTATTTCCCTCGAAATGACCGATCAACTGAGCCTTTATCCCGCCAATTTCTGGGAGGGAGGGTGGGAGGAGGGGGGTTTACCAGAGGGGGAGAGGTTAATTAATTGATCAATTTCATTAAGTAGTCAATCAAATTGATAAGAGTGAGAGGGGCTATTCCAATAACTCAGACCCGAAAGTGTACCTGTAGCAGCGAGGGGGGGGGGGGGGGGAGGTTTCCTGAGGTGGGACAGGAGTGGGACAGGAGTGGGACAGGAGTGGGAGAGCAACAGGTTAAGGACTTGTCAATCAAAAGGAAGGATCCTTTTAGCAGAACAATAAGTTAAGATAGGTTAAGTACCTGTCAATCAAATTAGAACAATAGGCTTGCCTCTGAGTGCATACCTGCCCCTGATGTAGGTAACCTGCACTAACAAAATATGCTAGAATGTAGTTTGTTCCACTAATGCCGGCCTTCACATGGCATCACGACCTTGTTGTAATGTTGACAGATGCCTCACCTGAGAACTCACCACGCTTTTGTTCACTGCCAGGTCTCCGTAGACATTCCTTAACCGCATATGAATATCTGTGATGCTATGGTTTCCCGCCAAAACAGACTCAATGAAAGCGCTCTGCTTGGAGCGCACTTCGGTAACAGACGCCAATTTGAAGGATACATTATGAAACTACAGCAGAGTCCTACTAATCCGAACCCTGATAATCCGAACGTTCGGTTAATCCAAACATTAAAAATGTTTGTCGAAGTATGGAAAACGATGCGGTAAACTGATGTAAATAACAAACTATTTTAATTTAAACAATACAGTAAACATGTATTAGAAAAACTGGCAAGAAAACATTAGATTTAACCAATGCATAACAATGAAAGAAAAGCTGTCAAACTTACTAAAACACAGCAGACGTTTTATCCCTACTTTTTAGATGACAAAAACTCAGTCATTGTTTTCTGGCATAATGAAGACAGTCTGTTATATGACGCATAGTTGCGCCATCGTCTCAAACAACAAATCAACAGGTGTAGCAGTGGGCTGTTGCTCCAAATAACACAGCGTGAGGTGAAAGGCTTCTGGTGTGTCACTGCGTGGCACCAGCTCTCCTTTGTCGCTTTCAGGCTCATTGTCACTTCCATCACAGCAGTCCACTTCTTCCTGGTCTTGAGTCACAGCAGCAACTAAATCAGCGTCAGTAAGGTTCTCCGCACATGCCCCATCCGCTGCCATCCACTCATATACATCTCCTTCACTAGCTTCGTCACATCCGAGGATTGTATGTATCGTTTGTAGTAGATTTTCCTCTTCATTTTCAACTAGGTTGTCCTGAAATTCAAGAGATGTCCACAGTTTTCTCCACGATTTTCTCAGAGTATCTTCTGGATTATTCTGCCATACCTCAGCGGCCGGCCGATGTGGCTGAGTGGTTCTAGGCGCTTTTTGAACGACCCTCGTACAGTGTGTAGAGGAACGATATGCATCTACCACATAGGCTCAGTCGTCGTAAAGCAAATGGAAGGCTACTCTTCTTTGGTATTGCAAATGTGCTCAAGTGCATGAGACTCATATTAGGCCCAACAGAGGAGACAGAGAATATTTAAAGGAGGAGGAGCGGTTGGTCACATACTTGTTTGACTGGCGAGATAACGCAAAAGAAATGTTGGAAAATCTTAATCGAAGGATACCCGAGGAAATACACACTTCACCGTGTAAGGAATTGGTTAGAAAATGTCAAGAGTCGTCTTTCAGAGTAGGAAATGCGAGAATCCTTCAGTCCTTAACGTATCTCTCTGGTAAAGATCGTGCGGTAAAATCAGGTAAATTTGTTTCTCATGCAGAAACGTTGAAGCACTCACTCACAAGCTCCATATGTGAATGGAGGTGGAATAAGCCTTAATACACGGTACGACACAAAGTACCTCACTGGCGCGGTCAGAGGCGCCATGTCACCGATTGCGCGCGCTGCCCATCCCACGGGAGCTTCGAGTCGTCCCTCGGGCATGGGTGTGTGTGTGTGTGTGTGTGTGTGTTTGCGTAAGTTCGCTTAAGTTAGTTTAAATAGTGTGTAAGTCTAGAGACCGATGCCCTCAGCAGTTTGGTCCCTCAGGAATTCACACAAATTTTGAACATGTCCCGCACTTTTCAGGATTGGAAAAGTATAATTGCAGATGAAGAAGAGAACCGAAAGGGGAATGAGTGTGGTGTTTCACAGGTCAATCCGCTGGAGAGACTTGAAATAAATTGTATGTAATAACTATATTGTCGCTCAACGGAAATACCATCGAAGCATGTAACCCAATAGCTGCTTTAGTAAGCCTAGGAAATTAACTTACAAGGTTAGAGGTAGGAACATCCGATAGAGGCACTCAAAGTACCCTCCGCCACACACCGTCAGGTGGCTTGTGGAGTATGGATGTGGATGTAGATGTAGCTGAATCCTGCAGTGAACAGTTCGAATCAATCGTCACATATCCGTGTTATCCAAGTAGCTGCCTTCTGACGCCTCGCAGATACAGAAGTTAATGTCAGTGAGCAGACCTACCCGAATTATTCCTCTCAAAAATCCACCTGTCACAAGAATGAAAGAAGGAAAGGAAGGTTGTGGATCAACGGCCCGTCGACGACGATGTCGTCAGACATGAAGCTCAGGCTCGGAGAAGTGATGAATAGGGAAGGAAGCGGTCATGCCACTCCAGAGGAACAACTCTGGCATTCGCCTCAAGGAATTTAAGGAAGTCACGGAAAACCTATATCTGTATGGCTGGGCAGAGATTTGAACCGCCGTCCACCCGAAACTAGTACAATGACGTGGTACCGCGCTACATGAACGAAACAATGCCATCGTATGTGGAGCTGTGGGCGAAGGTTTTGTAAGACTGCGGCGTGATCGCCCGTTAATAGATGTCTGGTAAGGCCTTAATACTGCCTCACTGAAAATCTGCAAGAGCTGCAATGATAGCTTTAATAGTTGTCGACGCCTCTCCCAGACTACTTCTCTTGACTCGCAGAACCCGGTAGAAGATCGTAATAGCGCTCGCATCTCCGAATACTTGAAGTAAGCGAATGGGGCTATTAAAAAAGGAAATATCGTAGAAGTCAGTATATTATGTAAACACTAAGTTATGTGACACGACAAATTTTGCCTAAAAATGAAGTTCCTGCTGCCTCCTTGTTTGTCCTATGAATGGCAAGCCACCGGAGAGAAATAGGTTCTCAGTTATCAGTACAAACGATTTTATAAGAGTGCTCTCGTCACGAAGGTACTAAAAGAGAGAGTTCTTACTCCTTCATCGACATATTCTCTCACTGAATTGCTGCCACGCGGATTTAGATGAAGTGCAACCAGTTATACACGCAATTCAGGATCCTCTGTCCTCGGCTCTCGGCTATCAGTGTTACAGGAATCATGATTTGCAACGAAGACGACGGCAAAAGCAGTTTCTCTTCCGGTAACAGCGAAGTCAGCAGACTCCAGCTATGTTCTGCTCTCGTCCCATCTGAAGATACAGACACTGGAGCAGGAAGATGTGACACGGGCGTCTTCATTCACTCTTCCTGGTCGAATATCGTTTACTTCCCTTCGGTATTGAAATTTATATGGTTTAGTAATTTGGGATTAATTAGAATAGAACCTGCTATACACAATACTTTTGGATCAAGAGAAATAACCGGCGAAAAACTCACTTCTACAGCGTAATACCGAACAGCCTGTCAGGGACAGTAAGCGGTGGCCAAACACGGATGCGTGACTCACTAACAGTACCGACCTACCTTCTGATGCTGAGTGCCTGCAGTCCAGCCGCACATCCTCCACCTGTTAACCTACTTGCAGTTGTTCTTGCATTGCGTTCTCATATTTAAACATGAGTGAACTTTGCGTGAATACAACAATACTCCAGAATGGATTGGTACACCACTAAAGAAAAAGCAAACTAATCTGCTAAAATGAAATATATTATTGAGGCCCTTTATCTTCCAGTTCAGTTGCTGCGCATACGTTACAACATTTAAGCAAAGTTGACAACAGCACTCATCAGAATTCGAGGAGCTTGCGAGACAAACTAATTCCAGATGACAAGACGACTCCGCCTACCGAATTAGCTACTTACTCAGACATTACAATCACTTTCTGCCCTGCTACGCGCGACTTAAACACGATCCGCCAGGATAATTTTGGGATCTGCCGGCAGCAAGTCCCACGATTTCTCCACATAAGAACTACGCTAACTCCACAATCGTGGCCATACGGCGATCAGTGAGAATCTATCACAATACTGTGAGTATGAGGCGTAGCGCCTTCGCAACGCTCCTGTCACTTGTTAGGACGATGTCGTTATAGGCATGAGTCATCGACAGATGTCACCAGCTGACATTGACCTGAGTTGCAGAGCTGTACGTAGTTGTACTAGTAGGCGGCAGAGGTCAGCAGTTGACGGACAGTGCTAGCAATCTTAGTCAAAACAATGTTGTAAAGTTATGTTTGATTAATATTTTATGTATTTGCATAATCATAATTGTTTTATATGTGTAGTAATTAGCAGTGTGAGTGTTGTATGAGAGAAGAACAGAAGTAAATGAAAATTGTTTTGTTTATTCACGAAGTACCGGTTAAACTATACAGGGGATTTACTATAAGTGTGCAGTCAGTTTATGGTACCAATAAATCGTGAATAGAACACAAATTAGTCGGTAATTTTCAGAAGGAGTAATTTTATATATGATACTTTTCTAAATTTATTTATTTAGCAATTGCCATAGAAAGAAATGTTTTGCTATGCTTGGTCGAAGTAAAGCGCGGGTTAGCGCGGGATAATACTGCAACATGATTTGCTGTTTGTGATATCAGTCAATCAGAAAAATGCGGGCTCGCGCCAATCTATGCTGGGAACAAAGCCTTTGGTGTGATCTAGGGGGGTCGGAGCTGAGGGTTCGAACTAGTAACGTCTCATTGAAAGCAGCTCCGACGAAAGTACTGTAAAATCGCGGAAAAATGCTAATTACGAGTTCGTGAAGTAGTACAAAGTGTATTTAAGTGAACGGTATAGTGGAAGTGGCGTGGAATTTCGGATGGAATATCTAAATTATTGCTTTTGACTGCTAGTTAAAAGCGCGTGGCGTGTTGTGCGATCTCAGACTGGAACATGTATTACATGTAGAGCAGAGTGCACAACATTTGAACGAGTATTTTCATAACTAAACGATCCGGTGAACTCTACTAACTTCGGTAACGGGTGTAAATACCATAAACTGGCTACGTGTGCGATTGTGGTGTGCCTGTGAACTTTACATTGTGTTGCCACTTTGTACAGACTTGGCAGTATTAACTGTGATCTTTGTCGTAAAAATACACCTGAAAATTTACATTACCAAGTTAAAACTTATTTCAGTAGCTAGCCACATCCCGTTTACCGGACAATTCTATGTATGTTGCGACCTGCAATAGAAAGTAGTGGTCTAGTATTTTCTACTACAGCTTTTAGCTAGATAAATTAACATTGCTGGACACTGACAGGGCGGTAAAAAAGTAACGTGCCGCGCCGCAAGTACACAACTAGTTAATCAGAATCGTCCACCTTACCAACGTTTGGTTGAGTGATTACTTACTACGTACCATATGCTTTGTCCAGTTAATCTATCTTCATCTAAGCATGTAGAATATTTTCATCATCAAAAATATACTTGGAAACACCAATTAAAAGCACTGTCTGCACGACTGTACATATTCAGACTTAGTCAACGTCTGCCATCTGACATCGGAACAACCTCAGTCAAGCCCCGACACGTTCTCCTCCACACAATAGTCTTTCACTCCTACATACAACCTTTTGGGCTTGTGTGTTTTCAGATAAGCCACGTTACTAAAACTTTCCCTATCTAAATTATACTGTCCTCCATCAGTTGCTCAAGTGCTCTTCTGGCACACTACAAATAATTTTCCCTTTAGTCTTATTCCTATGACTTGCGTTTTTCGGATGGGCTATTTTTCTTTCCATAGTCATTCATTCATTGGACTCAACCACCTGCTTTACGCCAAAAGTTGTCTGCCATCGAAAATGACTTACAATTTTTAGTTTTTGTCCTTAGTATTTTTACGCCGGCCTCCCGAAAATTTCCCGTCGCCATACCATAAATCAGCCCATGATGACTTGGTGTCCTTCGACCCACTGTCGCCTCAAATCGTGGCACTCGCTGCCTCCAGCCTCTGCGCACTACCACGAATTCTGATTTCAGTACTGAATTAAAACTGAAATATCTCGTGATTAGTAACTCTAATCACAATGTGGTTTTCTTGAAAGCTCTTAAACAAACGACCAGGTCCATGCAACTTCTCTTAAAACTTCTTTCTCCTGTTGCTTAGTTCTTGTAATGCCAGAAACAGATACATTGCAATGAGTGAGGTCAGTGGTTGTACCTATCATTGCCAAGACTCACTGGTGCAAGGACGTAAAACTGTTGTGTACAAAATTGCAGGGTGTTTAGAGGAGATAAAAAGAAAGACTTTATGTGACAAAAATGTCGCAAGTGCACCGTTTCTGTGCTGGTGGCCCATGAGGATTTTAATGCTAGTGATTTTCAGATGGTGTCAACATTGCTGTGTGATGAATACTGTTTTTGAGATGTTGCTGAAAATGTCTATTTACATTAATGCACAACTGGTTCAAATGGCTCTGAGCACTATGGGACTCAACTGCTGAGGTCATTAGTCCCCTAGAACTTAGAAATAGTTAAACCTAACTAACCTAAGGACATCACAAACATCCATGCCCGGGGCAGGATTCGAACCTGCGACCATAGTGGTCTTGCGGTTCCAGACTGCAGCGCCTTTAACCGCACGGCCACTTCGGCCGGCTGCACAACTGGCAGCTGTGTGCTAATGACTGTTTAATACACTCAAAACAACCAGCTATTTCACTAACAATGGCTGCAGCTTCAGCCAAATTGGCAACTAGCTCTTCAGGAGTGTGTTGATGTCCCATACACAATACGCTTCATCTCACCCCACAAAAAGAAATCCATAAGACTAAGGTCGAGAGGATATTGTAACAACGGTACTGGCCCACCTTTCCCTACCCAAAAATTGGGGAAAACAATGTTTAATTGTGGTGGACATCTCGTCATGCTGAACCATTATCGTTGCCTGACTGCTAGCGGGAAGTTCTCAAACATTTACGGTAGTACTTCACGGAGAAAGATATGGTAATTTCCTCCATCGAGCGCGTTAGGCAAAAGATACGACGCAGTACGATGGTCATGAACGATACCGGCCCATACACACATGGTAGATTACTGCTCATGTTGAAAAACGCGAGTTGTCTTAGGACTTTCCATCTCCCAAGCATGGCTATTGTCGCCATCGAATATTCCATCCCTTATGGAAGCGGGATCATCAGTGAACAAAATACACGTTTGGAAGACAGGGGTGTTAATTTGGTGCACGTGTCATTGGCAGAATTCCAAGCTGTTAATGCATGCTCGTTTTGTGCACACATTGGCCTTGGAGGAATTTAGTTCCTTGGTTATGGACCGTATCCTGGTGCTGGGCTCATCCTCAGGTCCTTTTAACAGTTTCTCAAACTGAACAATTCGCACACTGCGAGGTCTACCACGTATCGATTCATGAGTCAAAAGATGGGGACGTTTGCAAGACAACAACCATCTGCACGAACAGTTCGACGACATTTGCAGCAGCATGGACTATCAGCTTTGAGACCATGGCTGCAGTTACCCTTGACACGCTGCATCACAGACAGGAGCGCCTGCGATGGTGTACTCCACGACGAACCTGGGTGCACGAATGTCAAAATGTTATTTTTTCGGATGAATCCAGGTTCATTTTACAGCATCATGATGGTCGCATCCGTGTTTGGCGACATCACAGTGAATGCACATTAGAAGCGTGTATTCGTCATCACCATACTGGCGTATTACCTGGCGTGATGGTATGGGGTGCCATTGGTTACACGTCTCGGTCACCTCTTGTTCGCATTGACGGCACTTTGAACAGTGGACGTTACATTTCAGATGTGTTACGACACGTGACTACCCTTCATTCGATCCCTGGGAAACCCTACATTTAAGCAGGATAACGCACGACCGCTTGTTGCAGGTCCTGTACGGGTCTTTCTGGATACAGAAAATGTTCGACTGCTGCCCTGGCCAGCACATTCTCCAGATCTCTCACCAATTGAAAACGTCTGGTCAATGGTGGCCGAGCAACTGGCTCGTCACCATACGTCCGTCACTACTCTTGATGAACTGTGATATCATGTTGAAGCTGCATGGGCAGCTGTACCTGCACACTCCATCCAAGCTCTGACTCAATGCCAAGGCGTATCAAGGCCATTATTACGGCCAGAGATGGTTGTTCTGGGTACTGATTTCACAGGATCTATGCACCCAAATTGCGCGAAAATGTAATCATATGTCACTTCTAGTATAATATATTTGTCCAATGAATACCTGTTTATCATCCCTCCTGTGATGAAATCTAAGATGACGGTCTTGAGGGGGAAAAATGGCGGGAAAAAAGACAGCCTTTTCTGGGCTGCTGTAGAGAGGAAGGAGTGTACTTTATTTTGCAGGCAGTCTTTATTTAAACAGTTAGAGACAATAACTCCATCCAGTTACTCCACCATGAAGTCTGGAGTCCAACTAACCGATTACACAGCACTGCCACCAGAGGGTGCTGTCGTCTCTTTCGCGATGTTATCGAAGTTCTGCATTTCTTCTTTGCGTAGCAATTTTAATGGCCAGTAGTGTATGTTTTTATCCAAATTCCAATCTAGTCTGTTAATGTCTGGGTGTTAGAGCAGGTTTCTGCAGTCTTTTATGAAAAAATGTTTGTCAAGTGACAAAATGTGTCGTAGATGTATGGCAATTTTAAATCACCAAGAATTTGAGAAGATTAATGGCTTGCGGCCTTTTCTTTGCGCAAAAGTAGCTATTTTGATGCTTCAGAAAATATTCTGCTTCGCCCTTTTTTACCGTTCTGTCCATATCGTGCACCCATTCTAATTAAACTGTCAGTCACTGTACTTTAACGTTTCAACTTCTTGGTGATTTGACGATTAGACAGTCCCTTTTGCCTATACGTACTGATTTTTGTTTTTTCATCATGTAACTGCTTTCGGCATGACATTGTCAAAATCGTGGTTTATATACAAAAAACGCACTGTCGCTAATGGTATCTGTTTCCTATCTGCAATAAAGGCACGTACGCACGCAAGAGCACCGCATGGAGCCGACTGCCCTTATACCGATTACCACGCTCCACCACCAGATAGTTGCTTTCTTGCTATGTATATTGTACTACTGACATCAGATACGATACCATTTGACTGCATTTGACAGCATACTGGGTCTCATACTACTGCATATACGCTGTGAACAACTATTCCGACTGAATCTTAATTTTTCTACAATTATCCGTATCTTTATACTGATTTCAACTATTTTACTTCTTCAGAGCGCGATTCACAATCTGTATAAACTTTGTCCATAATTCTTCTACATTCATTATATTGGGACTTAATGATGTCCATTCAATGTCTAAGTAGGATACTAACAACTTCTCATCTGCTATATCTAGCATGAATAATCTTTTAGCCTGCTTGATGGATTTATCAGCTTCAGTAACCACCGTTGCTGTGATGACATCATGGTCTCTGATCCCTCTCTCTAAACTGACTGCCGATAAGGTCAGGTGTGTTTATGGCTTCCAAGTCTAACATGTTTCCATTGCGTGTGGGTTGTTTAACTAGCTGCTCAAACCACTTTTTAAGAAACATGTTCAGAATTACTTCACACGACCTGTCTGTACCACATGCGATGAGTTCATAGACATTCCAGTGCATCCTTAGTAGTTTCAAGTCACCTCAAACTAATATTGAACTTTTGAGGTATTTCCGCTCTACTCAACACAGACTTTCTTTGAATGATTTTACAACTTATGGTGAGATAGAATGGGCAGTAAAAACATGTAATGATTAGCTTGAGTTCACCCAGGCCGCTTACGTCTTCAGAGTGCAATTCACAATCTGTATAAACTTTACCTGCCCACTCTGTCTTCTCTATACACATTCCACACCTCAAATATTTTGGAGCTTACTCCTTTGGGTTTCATCCACCTCTTGGTTCCTAGAATAATTTGAGTGCGACAACTTTCCTGGAGGGCAGTACATTCAGGAAGTTAGTTGTGAATGTTTCGGAAATTTACTGTTAAATTTTTTTTTTTTGTTTTTTTTTTGTTTGTGGTTTTAGGGCGCAAACCGTCTATGGTCATTAGCGCCCAGCCCGTGACGTAGGAAACAGGAAAAAACGAAATTTAAAACCAGCAGCAATGGGAACAAAGTCATAAAATTTGAGAAACTAAAGGCAGAAGGAATGCTTAAAAATCCACTATAGAAAGGGGTTGGTTGTCCCCAAAAAAGCTTCAAATGACTGACGTCATTTCACTGTCACTAATAAACTGGAGAACGCGGTCGGCTGAGCGCGTGTCATCTGCTAAAATCGACGATAGATCAGGTGATAGCTGTAGACGGGAGCGTAACGGATTAAAATAGGGGCATTCAATTAAAAGGTGTCTGACCGTCCACAGCTGAGAGCAGTGGGGACAGAGTGGGGGAGGATCACCGCTTAAAAGATGTCGATGGCTAAAAAGACAGTGCCCTATCCGGAGTCTAGCTAAAATTACCTGCTCCCGACGACGCGTTCGGGAGGAAGAGGTCCAAGCGCAAGGAAGGGCTTTCACTTCCCGCAATTTATTATGGGGAAGTGTTGACCAATGCGCATGCCATAAATGAGCAACTTGGTGACATAAACCGCTCCGTAGATCGGTAATGGGAAGCGACTGAATAGCTGGCCGAGGAAGAGAGACTGCAGCCTTGGCCGCTATATCGGCCGCCTCATTCCCACAGATACCAGCGTGTCCCGGGAGCCAGAGGAACGCCACCGAGACGCCCCCCAGGTGGAGCAAGCGCAGACAGTCCTGAATCCGGTGGACCAGAGGGTGCACAGGGTAAAGAGCTTGGAGACTTAGGAGAGAGCTGAGAGAATCTGAGCAGATTACGTACTGTATCCGCTGATGGCGGCGGATGTAGTGGACAGCCTGGAGAACAGCGTAAAGCTCCGCAGTATAAACAGAACACTGGTCGGGAAGCCGAAAGTGATTTGGGGTGGCGCCAACAATATAGGCACTCCCTACACCTAACGATGTTTTCGAGCCGTCGGTGTAAATAAATGTGGCGTCCGTCATTTGTGCACATAGAGCAGCAAATGCCCGACGGTAAACAAGTGTAGGGGTACCATCCTTGGGAAATTGACATAGGTCTCGGAGCAAGTCGATCCGGGGACGGAGCCAAGGCAGTGCTGTACCCCAAGTTGTCAAGAAGGTTTTAGGAAAGCGGAAGGAAAGAGAATGGAGCAGTTGACGGAAGCGGACTCCCGGGGGTAGTAGGGAGGAGGAGCGGCCTGCATACCCTACATCAAAGGAGGCGTCGAAAAAAAGGTCATGGGCTGGATTAGCAGGCATGGAAGACAGATGGCTAGCATAACAACTCAGAACGACTGCCCGCCGATTGGACAGCGGAGGTTCAGCAGTCTCAGCATAAAGGCTTTCCACAGGGCTGGTGTAAAAAGCTCCAGACACTAAACGTAATCCACGGTGGTGGATAGAGTCGAGACGCCGAAGAATAGACGGCCGAGCAGAGGAGTAGACTATGCTTCCATAATCCAATTTCGAGCGCACTAAGGCGCGATAGAGGCGGAGAAGGACCACTCGGTCCGCTCCCCAGGAGGTACCATTCAGGACACGGAGGGTGTTAAGGGAACGCAGACAGCGAGCCGAAAGATAGGAAACGTGGGAGGACCAGCACAGTTTTCTGTCAAACATAAGACCCAAGAATTTAGCGACGTCGGAAAACGGAAGGTTGACAGGACCTAGATGTAAGGAGGGCGGAAGAAACTCCTTACATCGCCAAAAATTAACACAAACGGTCTTACTGGGTGAGAAACAGAAGCCGGTTTCGATGCTCCACGAGTGGAGGCGATCGAGACATCCTTGAAGACGTCTTTCAAGAAGGCTGGTCCGTTGAGAGCTGTAGTAGATCGCAAAATCGTCCACAAAGAGGGAGCCCGAGACATCAGGAAGGAGACAATCCATAATTGGATTAATGGCGATGGCAAACAGTACAACACTCAGCACGGAGCCCTGGGGTACCCCGTTTTCTTGGGAGAAAGTACGGGAGAGAGTAGTGTTCACCCGCACCCTAAATGTGCGCTCTGCCATAAATTCGCGAAGAAAAAGGGGCAGCCGGCCCCGAAAGCCCCAAGAGAACAGTGTGCGGAGGATGCCTGTCCTCCAACAGGTATCGTATGCTCTCTCCAGATCAAAAAATATTGCTACCGTTTGGCGTTTCCGGAGAAAATTGTTCATGATATAAGTGGAGAGAGCAACAAGATGGTCAACTGCAGAACGATGCTTTCGGAATCCGCATTGGGCTGGTGTTAAAAGACTGCGGGATTCCAGCCACCAAGCTAAACGGTAATTCACCATACGCTCCAAAACCTTACAGACACTACTCGTGAGAGAAATGGGGCGATAACTAGAGGGGAGATGTTTGTCCTTTCCAGGTTTCGGAACGGGAACGACAATGGCTTCCCGCCATCGCCTGGGAAAGGTACTGTTGGTCCAAATTCGATTATAAAGGCGAAGGAGGTAACGCAGACTATGGGTTGATAAATGCAGCAACATTTGGACATGGATACCATCCGGTCCTGGGGCGGAGGAGCGAGAAGAAGAGAGGGCATGTTGGAGTTCCCGCATGGAGAAAACAGTATTGTAGCTCTCGTGATTTTGAGAGGAGAAAGCAAGATGTCGCACTTCCGCTGCACGTTTCTTCGGGAGAAACGCTGGCGGGTAATTTGAAGAGCTCGAAATCTCAGCAAAGTGCTGACCCAATGAGTTAGAAATTGCGACGGGGTCCACTAAGGTATCATGCGCGACAGTGAGCCCAGAGACTGGGGAGAAACTAGGCGCGCCTGAGAACCGTCGAAGCCGACTCCAAACTTCCGAGGAGGGAGTGAAGGTGTTAAATGAGCTAATAAAGAATTTCCAGCTTGCCTTCTTGCTATCGCGGATGACGCGACGGCATCGCGCACGGAGCTGCTTATATCGGATACAGTTGGCCAAAGTTGGATGGTGACGGAAAATGCGAAGAGCACGTCGCCGCTCACGTATTGCGTCACGGCATGCCTCGTTCCACCAAGGAACTGGGGGGCGCCGGGGAATTCGGAGGTGCGTGGTATTGAACGTTCCGCAGCTGTGAGAATAACGTCGGTAACATGTGTGACCTCATCGTCGACGCTGGGAAAGCGACGGTCATCGAATGTCGCTAGAGACGAAAAAAGTGTCCAATCGGCTTGGGCAAACTTCCAGCGTCGCGAGCGCATATATGGCAGTTGAGGCTGCAGTCTAAGAACACATGGAAAGTGGTCACTCGAGTGTGTATCATCAAGGGCGAACCATTCGAAGCGCCGAGCTAGCGGAACAGTACCGACCGCAAGGTCCAAATGAGATAAATTTGTCGTGGAGGCAGACAAAAATGTGGGGACCCCAGTGTTGAGGCAGACTAGATCCGCTTGGTGGAAGACGTCTAGCAATAGGGAGCCACGTGGACAAGGATGTGGAGATCCCCAAAGCGGGTGGTGGGCATTGAAGTCCCCAACCAGCAAATAGGGGGGTGGAAGCTGACCAAGAAGATGAAGGAGATCAGCTCGTGCCATTGGTGTGGACGATGGAATGTATACCGTACATAGAGAGAACGTGTATCCAGAAAGGGAAAGACGGACGGCGACAGCTTGGAAGGAAGTGTTTAAGGGGATTGGGTGATAATGGAGAGTATCATGGAGCAGAATCATGAGTCCTCCATGGGCTGGAGTGCCTTCAACAGAGGGGAGGTCATATCGGACGGACTGAAAATGAGGGAGAACAAAGCGGTCATGGGGACGCAGCTTTGTTTCCTGAAGACAGAAGATGACCGGCGAGTAGGATCGTAAGAGGATCGACAATTCATCCCGATTGGCTGGAATGCCGCGGATATTCCAGTGGATAATGGACATAGGGTGAACAGAAAATGGAGGAACGTGACCAAGGGTGCTGTCAACTCAACGACTGCTCAGAGCTTGCGACCGACGGCATGGAATGGCATTCAGTCGAAGGCAGAAGATCCTGATCCATAGGTTGGTCAGGAGCAGCTCCTGCCACCAGCGATCGGCCGGTTGACCGGCCACCAGCAGTGCGCCTCGGCGACACAGAAGACGGCCGAGGGCGATTTCCGCCAGGTGGTGCTGTAGATGGGACACGCCTTGGCGGAGAAGGAGAGGAACTGTGTTTCTTCGTAGCGTTCTTGGAAGTATGATGTTTAGATGAAGGAGGAACCGATGGTTGTGAAGTTGCGGTACGTAAAAACTCTTCACGAGAATCCTCTTTTTCCGAAGACTTGGCGTCTGACTTTTGGGCTCGAGATTTAGCAGAACCCGACGAAGGGTGAGCCATTGAGTGGGCAGGCGAATGTGGTGAGGTTGAACGGGTGATCTTTGCGCTGGCCGATCTGACGACTGTGGTACTAAAGGTGAGGTCGCAAGTCTGCGTGGCCGCCTCCTTTGTTGGCCGAGGAGAAGCAAGGACAGTGCTGTATTTTCCTGTCTGAGGCACGGTGGGCTGTCGACTGGCGAATAACTTTCGAGCAGCAAAGGTCGACACCTTTTCCTTCACCCTAATTTCCTGGATGAGCTTTTCATCCTTAAAAACGGGGCAATCTCGAGAGGAAGCAGCGTGGTCACCCATACAGTTGATGCAGCGAGGGGATGGAGGTGGACAAGCACCCTCATGGGCATCCTTGCCACACGTAACACATTTGGCCGGATTAGAACAGGACTGGCTGGTGTGATTGAACCGCTGACATCGATAGCAACGCATAGGGTTTGGGACATAAGGGCGAACGGAAATTATCTCACAGCCTGCTTTGATTTTTGATGGGAGTTGAACTTTGTCAAATGTCAAGAAGACAGTGCGGGTTGGAATGATGTTCGAGTCAACCCTTTTCATAACCCGATGAACAGCCGTGACGCCCTGGTCATACAGGTAGTGCTGAATTTCTTCGTCAGACAATCCATCGAGGGAGCGTGTATAAACGACTCCACGCGAGGAATTTAAGGTACGGTGCGGTTCCACCCGGACAGGGAAGGTGTGGAGCAGAGAAGTACGCAGCAATTTTTGAGCCTGGAGGGCACTGTGTTTCCAACAACAGGGTGCCATTCCGTAATCTGGAACAAGACTTTACAGGACCCGCAATTGCGTCGACACCTTTCTGAATAATGAAAGGGTTGACCGTGGAAAAGTCGTGACCTTCGTCAGACCGAGAAACAACAAGGAACTGTGGCAACGATAGAAGAACCGTCTGTGGCTGAGACTCAGTGAACTTACGTTTGTGAGCAGACATAGTGGAAGGTGAGGAAACCATTGCGGAAGAATCCCCCATGATTACCGGCGGCCGGCCGCGGTGGTCTCGCGGTTCTAGGCGCGCAGTCCGGAACCGCGCGATTGCTACGGTCGCAGGTTCGAATCCTGCCTCGGGCATGGATGTGTGATGTCCTTAGGTTAGTTAGGTTTAAGTAGTTCTAAGTTCTAGGGGACTGATGACCACAGATGTTAAGTCCCATAGTGCTCAGAGCCATTTGAACCATTTGATTACCGGCGTCTCCGATGGCGCGCTCCTCCCTTGTGGGGCCCCTCACCGAGGGCACACCCGCCTTAGGTGATTGTTCACACCTCAGGTCACACCTCCCGACAAAGGGAGGGGGAGAAAGGGAAGGAAAGAGCCAGAGGTGAGGGGGGGGTGCGAAGATGGGGGACGGGGAGGGATGCGGAAAGGGAAGGGAAGGTATGCAGCCCGGAAAGGAAGGAGGGCCACATTAGCTCGGGGTCCCGTGCTTGCTATGCACGTGTCCACAAAAGAGTTGTGGACCCCTGGGGGGACTGTTAAAATTTTGAGGGATGTATGTTTGGTTTGTACCCAATCTGATTTCACACTCTGCGTATTGGCTGAAAAGTGTTCATCAGAAGATCTCAAACTATTGCCAAGCCTAAAAAATTCCCAAGTGCACTTTTAAAGTACTGTGCTGCATGAGCATCTGCCTGCTGCATGTGGTCCACTCCAGATCTAACACATGGAGTCCTACAATTCTCCATCCCATAAAGCAAATACAGTAATTTGCAACCAAGACCGCCACAGAATCGAATGACCTCTGATTGAAATCTTTGACTCAGCTCACAACAAAAGGATCCCGATCAGTAATGGCTACAATACTGCAAATAGTGAGCTTTACTTGCACCCCATGAACGAGGCCAACAGCCTTCGTCACTTCCGACAGTAGCTCGTAAAAACTGAGGTTGACCTCAGAACTCTACCAACATGAATCACACGTGACAATGCTAACCACAACTTGCAGATGACTGCACACTGAACCATCGATAGCCACAGGTGAGGCCACTTCCGCATGTAGGATGAGGTCCACTGGCAGACACGCTAAATGTGTATTGCCTTTCCAGCCCAGGACACTATTTCCTTAAGGGGCTCCGTGGCATGTCTAACACTGGAGCTCCTGTAGTAGTGGACCAAAGCCACCACAGGTGCATTTTGTTACTGCGAGTTGTTACATCAGGGGCAGGTATGCATTCAGGGGCCAACCTATTGTTCTCCTTTGACAGGTACTTAACACTATATTCTTCTAAAAGGATACTTCCTTTTGACTGACAGGAACTTAACCTATTATTCCCCCTCCCCCACCCCCACGCCTCCAAATGTCAGGAAACCTCACCACTCGCTGCTAGAGGTGCACTTTCAGGTCTGAGTTATTGGAATAGCCCCTGTATCTCTTATCAATTTGATTGAGTACTTCATTAAATTTATCAATTACTTAACCACTCCCCCTCCCCACACGAAGAAAATAGCGAGAGATTCAAATTCCATCAGGACAATGCACACACCATGCCTACCTCCACTAACATAAGAAAATGGTGGGAAAAAAGGGCACTTGGACTACCTCCACTAACCTAAATCATCTGACCACTACCTCATCCTAGGAATTGGTTGGGGAAAGGACTCAGTCTGTGCTGGATAGGATGGACGTAACTGTTTATTTAAACAGTCTTTATTTGAACAATTAGAGGCAGTACCTCATTCCAGTAAGTTCACCATGAGCTCCAGAGTCCAATTTACATAGCACGCAGTTCTACCACCAGAGGGAACTGTAGTCCCTCCTGTGACATAATCCAAGATGGCGGTCTGGAGGGGGAAAAATGGAGGGAAAAAGACTCAGTCTATTCTAGGCTGCCGGTGAGAGGAAAGTGTACTTTACTGGTTTTTGGAACAATTTATTTAGGGACAGATTTGACATCGTCTATTTATTACACTGATACAAAACACTCGCTCTGATGTGCTTGGCGTCACAATACACAGTTTACAGACCTGCAAACTACTCGTAAATAATGCAGTGCACCGATGTGCAGACACGAAGACGACTCAAATTAACGAAATAAAACAGTACAAAGCATACAGATACGTAAATACCTCCTAAATTGTCAAAATAATGCATATATAATGCTCTGCAAACTCGCTTGCTAATTGTAGACTGTCGAAATAATGCATTGCACGCAAACTACTCGTAAATCACCTAAATAATGCAGTACACTGATGTTCATACACACAAACTACTCATAAACTCTCTAAAGAACCTTTTGTACATCATACAGACCTGGAAACTAATGCATTGCACAGCCTACAGACATGCTCACAATGCTTAAACAGCCGACGTGGACGTAAAAAAAGGCGGCCGGAGTGGCCTAGCGGTTGTAGGCGCTACAGTCTAGAATCGCGCGACCGCTGTGGTCGCAGGTTCGAATCGTGCCTCGGGCATGGATGTGTGTGATGTCCTTAGGTTACTTAGGTTCAAGTAGTTCTAAGTTCTAGGGGGCTGATGACCTCAGAAGTTAAGTCCCATAGTGCTCAGAGCCATTTGAACCATTTTTTTGGATGTAAGAAACACAACCAATCAATGAACTGTTGCAACACACACACACTAGCCAACACCACCGACCCCACACACGGCTCCCAGGAGTTGGGCTGCACCAGCAGCCCCCACAAAGTGATGAGCCATGCACAGGTGTCCGCCTGGGTCCCGCAAGCATGAGGGGGCAGCATCCCTTTCATACTTGACACCTGAGAAATTCCTGTGGAAATATGTGTTCACCTAGGCACCATTGCTGATGTGATAATTCATAGGTGCGGTGCCGGTCCAGTGCCGAGAGAGATGTTTGCATAACAGCTAAAAGGTTCCCAATGTTATACTGATACCACATGTATGTCTAAATGAGCGCCATCTCACCCTCTGGGCTGCTGGCGCGAGACCTCTACCGATGGATACTGATGTCCCAGGTCACACTATAGAAATCTGTTCCAATACTCCCCAGAATAACATCGACTGTTTTCTCCCCAGTGATCCTAGTGCAACTGGCGAGCTGCGTCTAACCATGCAGGCATGCCCAGCGTGGCTGACGCAACGCCACAAAATGTTCCTCCTGCTGTCAGCATATGTCTCAGATACGTTAAATGTTCTCACCATGAAAAATCTTCATGTCTGTGCACGTTCGCGAAAACACCATCAATTATAAAAGCATTATTGATGTTTGCAAAGAGAGCACTGTCTAAGCACAGACAGGGGGAATCAGAACAATTATGCAAACAAATCTAAGAACTGGCCTACAGAAGTGAAAAATGGCGGGAATTTTCGGTATCCTACAGGAACTGGTCTGGATATGTCCAAATCTCACAGTGGTGGATGAGTGATGGAATCCACGCCAGAGCAGATGGTCTGCTTCGACTTGTTTTTGAACACTTGCTTCCTCAGAACTTTCTGTAGATACCTTGCCTCCATTTTGTTTGAATGAGTTGGAAAATGCTCCTACATCCTGGCACAAAGGATGTCTTGTGAATGAATGGAGCATTCTGATTGGCTCTTATCAAATTTACCCACCGAATTACTGACACTGCTTGTGTGGAAGTGCTGTCTGCCTTTTTTTCTTTCTACAGATGAGACTTTCAGTGGCCAAAAAACTATTCTGTACAGATCGCCATATTGCACTGATAATTAAACCCTGCAAACTGGCCTACAGATCGTCAAATATGAAAAGACTCTTACTCAATTACATTGCTCTTCCACTGAGGACGTGGAACTTTAACATTAGAGCGTGAAACCGATCTCCAACCCAGCAACATATCACCGCATACAGTAACACACAATTCGTATCCTACGCCATACAAAATCGCACCTTTTACATCATTCGTACAACTATCGAGCGCCACACGCTCGTAAATGTACTGCAAAGACAGATAGCACAGATAGCACATGCACCATAGGTATACTCCTTGTTGCACTAGATACTTCCCGCGAGATCGGGCAGTCATCCACTCACGACGCATGACCAGAGTGCCCTCAGTGGGCCAAAGTCACTCTCAGAACTGTTGTAGAAAGGCTCAGTCTGTTCCCCCCCTCAGCACAAAGACGTTACTGTTTCTGGGCCCGACCTGCTTGCTTGCCTGCTTTTATACACCCATCTCCAGACTCTGGGATTACAAGAACAGGTGTAATTTCACATGGTTTGTCAGAATATCATACCATTGCCGTAATACTTAGACATCAAGCTCGTACAAATATCGCTTGCATAGCAGTAACCGATCATGCAACATAATTCCGCAGATATAGACTGGAAATTATTTCTCTAGAAACCCGAAACTTTAGCAAGGTGGTGCATGCTGTAAACCATTGAGTAACTAGAAACTTATCCCGTCTGCAAACACCTTCACGTGAAAACTCCAAAAAAGAGGAAACTGATATTTCCACTCTCGAATACCTATGTCGGTGATATAACAGATTCCAAGTCATCCCTATAATTTACAAAGTCAACAAAGGTGTTTCTCATGTCTAGAGAACCAGCAAATGGGTCGTCCACCTGTCTTTCACCTGCTAGATGCACACACACCACAATCTACGTTCTCTCAACTAAATAAAGGCCCCAGATGTCCAGAAGCAGTCAACTGGACAATTTACATGGGGGGAATAATGGTCCAGCGCAAACACGTCCATATTGAATCTCCTCAAATTTCCACGTGATCACGAAAGCTGTCCAGCACATACTAAGTATTAGTTCACCATTCGGCCGTCTAGAGGACGACACGGTTAAGTCAGCTACATTCCTACACCCCAACAGGACTATCCATTTGGACAGCTCCTACTGTTAGCCAGAAACGTGGTTCTGTGACATATCCAATGGGTTATAGGCGAAGGTTGGTTGAAAATGTACACAATCCATAGATGGTGTGCTGATCGAGGTCGTAAGAAATGTACACTAGCTTTTCAGATATCTAATGTTACACTCTCCGCTAGAAATGCTGTCTGGGATTAGGAATCAAGTATTTCCATTCAAGCACATACTTGCTTTGGATCCTATGTAGAAGTCCTTTAATGATTACTGTCACTAGTGAATCCTTTTTCTGCGATAATATTTTTACCGCATCTGTCTCCTCTCATATATTGAAAACAATTACTTCATGCGTGCCATCATCGATAACATGTGACGATCTTATTAAATATGAAGGTGTTGACCAACTGCACACGCCGACCGGAGTGGACGTGCGGTTCTAGGCGCTACAGTCTGGAACCGGGCGACCGCTACGGTCGCAGGTTCGAATCCTGCCTCGGGCATGGATGTGTTGATGTCCTTAGGTTAGTTAGGTTTAATTAGTTCTAAGTTCTAGGCGACTGATGACCTCAGATGTTAAGTCCCATAGTGCTCAGAACCATTTGAACCATTTTTTAACCAACTGCACAGACTGGTTTAAAGTTTCATCACCTGTACTGTAGGAGGATGATCGTATACCACAGACAATACTGTAAGTCGCAAGAGACGCTCCCTGTGACTGTTCTTGTTTGAAACATTGTTATATTTCTGCTGTAATACGCTTTGTACACTGCCATACATTTTGTTTTTGCGCCACTAATTGGAGGTCTGTGTCTGGTTCAAAACTGACATTAACACGTTCTGATCCATTGCCTCTCGCAGAAAACTAGGCGTGACGGTGTAAGTCATGTTGTTACTGCTGCTAACATAACATACCACACACACTGGATGATTTTAAATAAAAGTTGGTTACAACATAAGGAAACTTGAAGAGTTTGGCGGCGTTGTGGAGAGTTTCCAAACTGCAGTCCAAAGGTTATTGACGATCTCTACATTTAAACTCATCTGTCGCACTGACGGAAGAGGTGATAGCTCTGCATTCCGTTTCGACTGATTCTTCATAATGCAGTCACGTACACGATCACTGTTTCGGTGTTAGCTATCCCCAGAAGGTGTTGGCCCTCCACCAATACTCTTTCTCCATCTCAAACAACTGATGTCAGGCAATCATTATGTGGTAACCAGGAGCATGCCAGTTGACAGATGAGATGGAAAAGACACCGTCGATGTCCTGTAATAATAAACATCACAGCTGATAGTGCGAACAATTTTAGCAATTTTACATTAATTTCGACACTGACCAATGATGTGACAGCATGTCTCCCAATTTCAGTATCTTAGTTAAGCCGCCCATTCTCTACTTTGCGAGTATCCTTGTGAATGTAGATAGACGACAGTGCACTACGTCCATTCATTGTTAATTCTCGAAAACATACATCATCAAAGTATACCAGACACCACTACATATTTCTAGCACCTCGAGCATAGTGCTAAATTTACGATCTATCTCTATGCGGATGGGGGTCACAGAGCAATCTCGCAGTCGTAGGATGAAATTAGGGACTGAAGGACCCCCTTTCACTGTCTTTGACCAGCCCGGCCTGCACCATTACCGATTTAATCTGCAGCCGACCAGAAGTAGACCGATACATTCCGCGTCTCGTGAATGAATGGAATTAGCTGAGCCGTCACCCGTCCAAGTACACAAGGTATCTCCAGATGCACCCATGTTGAGGTAGTTAACACCCCTTATCAGCGTATAGTAACAGATTTGAAAGTGTTGTGATGTAGTGGCAGACGGTTAAGAAGAACAAGAAATGAATGATTTTTATGTGTGATGGAGCTCCAGACGGATGGGGTTCGAAGCATTTTATGTAAATTTACTATGCTATCAATTTTAAAGAATTGTTCTAGTGTCTCCGATCAGTACCAGGAGGGTACTGGTAAGAGAGAACATAAAGACACATACTCCTAAGGCTACACAGTTCTGCACTTATAACAGGTTATAATGTTAGATAGCTTGAGCTTCTGACCTATCATTCATGTTGAATGCAGCACTGTTAATATTCCAGTGTAAGAAATATCTCCAGCGCATGACATGCATCCTCCTTGCAGGTTTCTCTACGATAAACTATGGTAACAAACTGTAAAACGAAAAAACTACTTAAAACATTGGCTCAGTGTGACACACACACTGTAGCTCTCCGGAGATGTATAGCATCCACTGTTCACGTCCGATCATGGTTCAGGAATTATACTAAGTGTGGTGTCACCGCCAGACACCACACTTGCTAGGTGGTAGCCTTTAAATCGGCCGCGGTCCGTTAGTATACATCGGACCCGCGTGTCGCCACTGTCAGTGATTGCAGACCGAGCGCCGCCACACGGCAGGTCTAGAGAGACTTCCTAGCACTCGCCCCAGTTGTACAGCCGACTTTGCTAGCGATGGTTCACTGACAAATTACACTCTCATTTGCCGAGACGATAGTTAGCATAGCCTTCAGCTACGTCATTTGCTACGACCTAGCAAGGCGCCATTATCAATTGCTATTTATCTTGTGATGCATGTACCGTCAGACCGATGTTCACCAATTATGGATTAAAGTTAAGTATTCCAGAAGCTACGTACTTTTACTAGACTCAACTCCCTTAACTGTTCCAATCCCCACGCCAGCCTGCGTGAGCTTAAACGCGTGCCTTTCGGCTATCTCATAGTGGCTTGGCTGTCTTGCCAAGCCACAACACTAAGCTCGCATGAAGTCCTATATAAAATGATCGTTAGTAATGGAGAATATCTCTAACAAGGAAGTCCTCTGATGACAGAGAGGTTTGCTGTTAAGAAAGCAGTGTTCAATGAAGCAATCCATCTCTGGCGGGGATGCCATCACTCATCCAGCACTGTGGGATTAGGACATCTCCAGACCAGTTGCTGTAGGATACCGAAAATTCCCGCCATTTTTCACTTCTGTAGGACAGTGCTTCGAATTCTGTTTGCATAATTGTTCTGATCTCCCCCTGTCTGTGCTTAGACAGTGATGTCTTTCCAAATAACAAGAATGCTTTTATGATTAATGGTGTTTTCGTGAGCTGTTGAGAGCAAGACAAACTTTTGTGGCGTTGCGTCAGCCACGCTGGGCATGCCTGCATGGTTAGACGCAGCTCGCCTGTTGCGCTAGGATCACTGGAGAGAAAACAGTCGATGTTATTCTGGGGAGGATTGGAACAGATTTCTATAGTATGACCTGGGACACCAGTATCCATAGGTAGAGAGGTTTCGCGCCAGCGGCCCAGAGGGTGAGTTGGCGCTCATTTAGATAGACATGTGACATTATGCCACTGGGAACCTTTTAGCTGCTATGCAAACATGTCTCTCGGCACTGGGCCCGCTCCACACCTATCTACGCGTTATTGCGTCAGCAACAGTGCCTACATAAACACGTATTTCGACAGGAACTTCTCAGGTCTCCAGTATGAAAGGGATGCCAACCTCATACTTGTGGGACACGAACAGACACCTGTGTGTGGCTCTGCAGCTGACGGCCACGTCCTCACCTTGTGGGGCATGACTAGGCTATTTACTGAGCCCCAAGCATGCTAGGGTGAGTGTTTTGTATCAGTGTAATAAATATATGATGTCAAATCTGTGCCTAAATAAATTGTTCCAAAAATAAGTAAAGTACACTCCTTCCTCTCTCCAGCATCCCAGAACAGGCTGAGTCCTTTTCCCTCCATTTTCTCCCTGTGGACCGCCATCTTGGATTACATCACAGGAGGGACAACAGCGCCCTCTGGTGGTAGTACTGTGTATTAGGTCAATTGGACTCTAGACCTTGTGATGAACACACTGGATGGAGGTACTGCCTCTAATTGTTTAAATGAAGACTGTTTAAATAAGGAGTTACATCCATCCCATCCAGCACAGGCTGAGTCCTTTTCCTGCCAATTCCTAGGATGAGGTGGTGGTCAAATAACTTAGGTTGGTAGAGTAGCCCAGGTGCCCTTTTTCTCACAATTTTCTTAGGTTAGTGGAGGTAGCTGTGATGTGTTGTATTTTCCAGATGGAATTTGAACTTCCCACCATTTCCTAGGGGAGGGGTAGGGAGGGGGAGGGGAGGGGAAGTGGTTAATTGATCAATTTAATGAGGTACTCAATCAAATTGATGAGAGTGAGAGGGGCTATTCCAATAACTCAGACCTAAAAATGTACCTGTAGCAGCGACGTGTGAGGTTTCCTGAGCGGTGGGGAGGGGGGGGGGGGCGGGGGAGGAGAGCGGGAGGGGGAACAATGGGTTAAGTGCCTGTCAGTCAAAAGGAAGGATACTTTTAGGAGAACAATATGTTAAGCACCTGTCAATCAAAGGAGAATAGGTTTGCCCTTGAGTGCATACTTGCCTCTGATGTAGGCAACCTGCACTCACAAATGCACCTGTGGTGCTTTTGTTCACTACTACCAATAACTAGTAAACTCCTCTCCCCGTGTGCCTTGTCGGACCCTGCTGAAGCAGCGACCACTTGTACAATCGAGAGCGAAACAAGTGCCACCTTGCCACATTGTCCACATCCGTCACGCGGCAGCAGCCTGTAGACAGTTGACTGTGGCCAGCAGCGTCTGCAGCTGTTTGCGAATTGCAGCCAGCTCCTCCTGCGTCCGCACACAACATGCACACACCCTATCCATCTTACTACTACTAATTTAAGGATTAAAAACGTAAATACTTAACATGATACTCTTCAGATGTGTCCCAAAGGGAACAACGCCTAACCACTGTATCCATCGGTCCTTGGCTGATGATGGTGAAGTCCCATACTCTTTGACAGAGCGTAGTGTTTAAAAATAAATGACAACTGTGCTACAGACTGCGTAAACTTACACTATAAAGTTATTAAAACGCGAGACCACATCTCATGAATACACGAACACGCAAAGAATTTAAGAATTAAACTACAAAAGCAGACATAAAAAGTTAAATATGTAACTTGTGTGTCCTGGTGTGTGGCAAACGGAGGGTAGCGCCTGAAGTCTCTGAAATGTGGCACTATATGGTAAACTCCTCCCAAATCGTTTTGCAAACAAGCGCCTTGCTACTCGACTGTTACATCGTGCCACCATATACAAGAGATGCATGTCAGCTAACTTGGTTCGAGTGTAATTAGCCATCATGAATCTGCAACCAACAGTAGAAACTTTCATGAACACGCAACTAAACATAATAATAATGTAATACTTTATCCAGGAACGTGGACACTGCTAGCAGTAATGAGAACCTATCGTTGCCAGCAGTAAGAAGTAACTGTGTGCTGCAAATCAGATTTCAGTCTTAACATGTTGCATAAAAAGCAATCAAACTACTGTGGACGTTGGCCTAAGCGATGTCCGGGGTCAAAACCTTCAAGCACTATTAGTGGTAACATTTGAGTCATATGAAGACAAAGTTTTTCTTTATGTTTTCTAATAACGAATGTTCAAATGTGTGTGACTATTTAACCTAAATTATCCGAAGGACAAACACACACACACACACACACACACACACACACACACACACACACACACACACACACACACACACACACCCATGCCCGAGGCAGGACTCTAGCCTCCGCCGGGACCAGCCGCACAGTCCGTGACTGCAGCGCCTTAGACCGCTCGGCTAATCCCACGCGGCTTCTAATAACGTTAGAAATTTGTATACGTAGTTCATTAAACACAACAGATAGCCTCATTTTAGCCTTTAACGAATTTTCATTTCTTTTACATTCTGTTAGCCTACATTTAAAATCTGCTCCTAGTGGAGACCACCTTTTACAAGAAAATTCTTTCCAAAACGATAATGCGGCCATAAGAAAGAACGAGTAGCAATATTTTTTGACACTGGATTATCTAGTCATTCCAATATGGCGCCCTGGTAGAAAAAACTGTGCTATTTTTTTCCCTCCAACTAATGTCACTCCGCCTGGGCATTCCAGAGGAAACTTCAGGACACTAAATTTAGTTTCAAATCGCCATCTTGCTCCTCTGTGCACTCGGCCTGCCCTGACAAATTGGCCAGTGAATGTTGTTGCTAAAATGGTTCTTTTCCTGAAAATACGAAGCAAGTTTCAAGTTGTTGTTGTTGTTGTTGTTGTTTTCAGTCCAGAGACTGGTTTGATGCAGCTCTCCATGCTACTCTATCCTGTGCAAGCTGCTTCATCTCCCAGTACCTACTGTAACCTACAACCTACAACCTTCTGAATCTGCTTAGTGTATTCCATCTCTTGGTGTCCCTCTACAATTTTTACTCTCCACGCTGCCCTCCAATACTAAACTGGTGATCCCTTGATGCCTCAGAATATGCCCTACCAACCGATCCCTTCTAGTCAAGTTGTGCCACAAATTTCTCTTCTCCCCAATCCTATTCAATACCTCCTCATTAGTTATGTGATCTACCCATCTAATCTTCAGCATTCTTCTGTAGCACCACATTTCGAAAGCTCCTATTCTCTTCTTGTCTAAACTATTTATCGTCCACATTTCACTTCCATACATGGCTACGCTCCACACAAATACTTTCAGAAACGACTTCCTGACACTATACTCGATGTTAAAGTTCTCTTCTTCAGAAATGCTTTCCTTGCCATTACCAGTCTACATTTTATATCCTCTACTTCGACCATCATCAGTTATTTTTCTCCCCAAATAGCAAAACTCCTTTACTACTTTAAGCATCTCATTTCCTAATCTAATTCCCGCAGCATCACCCGATTATCCTCGTTTTACTTTTGTTGATGTTCATCTTATATCCTCCTTTCAAGACACTGTCCATTCCGTTCAGCTGCTCTTCCAGGTCCTTTGTTGTCTCCGACAGAATTAGAATGTCATCGGTGAAACTCAAAGTTTTTATTTCTTCTCCATGGCTTTTAATTCCTACTCCGAATTTTTCTTTTGTTTCCTTTACTGCTTGCTTAATATACAGATTGAATAACATCGGGGATAGGCTACAACCCTGTCTCACTCTCTTCCCAACCACTGCTTCCCTTTGATGTCCCTCGACTCGTAACTACCATCTGGTTTCTGTAAAAATTTAAAAGAGCCTTTCCCTCCCTGTATTTTACCACTGCCACCTTCAAAATTTGAAAGTGTGTTGCAGTCAATATTGTCAAAAGCTTTCTCGAAGTCTACAAACGCTAGAAACGCAGGTTTGCCTTCCCTTAACCTATTTTCTAAGTTAAGTCGTAGGGTCAGTATTGCCTCACGTGTTCCAACATTTCTACGGAATCCAAACTGATCTTCCCCGAGGTCGGCTTCTACCAGTTTTTCCATTCGTCTATAAAGAATTCGTGTTAGTATTTTGCAGCCGTGGCTTACTAAACTGATAGTTCGATAATTTTCACATCTGTCAACACCTGCTTTCTTTGGGATTGGAATTATATTCTTCTTGATGTCTGAGGGTATTTCGCCTGTCTCATTCATCTTGCTCACTAGATGGTAGAGTTTTGTCAGGACTGGCTCTCCCAAGGCTGTAAGTAGCTCTAATGGAATGTTGTCTACTTACGGGGCCTTGTTTCAACTCAGGTCTTTCAGTGCTCTGTCGAACTCTTCACGCAGTATCGTATCTCCCATTTCATCTTCATCTACATTCTCTTCCATTTGCATAATATTGTCCTCAAGAACATCGCCATTGTACAGACCCTCTATATACACCTTTCTGCTTTCCCTTCTTTGCTTAGAACTGGGTTTACATCTGAGCTCTTGATATTCATAAAAGTGTTTCCCTTTTCTCCAAAGGTCTCTAATTTTCCTGTAGGCAGTATCTATCTTACCCCTGGTGATATGAGCTTCTACATCCTTACATTTGTCCTCTAGCCATCCCTGCTTAGCCATTTTGCACTTCCTGTTGATCTCAAGACGTTGGTTCAAGTAGATCTCATATTTTAATAACCTATTCACAATTTGCTTAGAAATGGTAATACATGTAGACTGTCTTTTGCGTGCTGTTCTGCAGACTTAACAAATTGTATGATATGCATAATGTTGTAACGATAATCCGCTAGAACTGCTTTTATTTTATATTTCATTTACCGCTACCGGTTTCGAGCGTCGCTCATTCTCAAACAGTACTTATACGACCTTGAATATTACTTTTCACTTATGATCTTTTGTTTTCCCGTATTTGTTCATTTTTCTTACCCAGAGTACTCTTTCTTTACCTTTCATTCTGGAAATTTTAGTTTTACTTCGTTTCCACACAAAAGGATTTGTTTTACTGTACGTAGTACCCTCTTAATTACGTTCATTCATGGGTTCTAGCTCCACAGCAGTGTTCTGAATGTTTACTTGTTCGGCTAAGCTTTTCCTTTGATTCCCTTTCTACAGCTGGAACTGAATAATTCTTTCCGTTTTCTGGATTTTTTAGTGTTACTCGTTTCTCAGACCAGCTTTCTTTCTCCACTTTCTTACCAGCTTTCTTTCTCCACTTTCTTACTGGTTTCAAATCATCTACTTTTGAGCATTCACACCCCTCTTCTGTACCACGATCATTATTTGTATCCAAATCCATAAAAAGCACTGCCTCCCGTATTACAGTTAATAGACACTCAAAGTTCGTTTGCGGGTGACAATGATCCTCGCGGTACACTTGGAAGTTTTGAGCATCAAGTGTTAGGATAGTCTACTGTACTTCCTCTTTATGTGTAATTATTTACTTACATTTGAGTTTCCTGCAATGTAAAGGGAAGCCTTCAGAAAATTTATGTAAATGTTCTTCTCCGACATTCTTTATAATTATTATAGGCCTATAGCATCATATTATTATCTAAATACTCAGACGTATCTACAAAATGAAAATTAAACTTTAGCTGCATGACATACAATAAGATGGTGAAACAATCTATGTATTTGCTGGTGAATTTTGTTTTGTAATAGGCCTCCACTTGATTGTTTCTTATTGAAAACAGTGTAACCATTATTTGTTTACTTACCATTTTAGGATAATCTATCTTTCGTACACATTAACTAATCACATTACTACTTAATAACTTATTGTGTACTGATCAATTAAGCGCTAACACTGATAAATTACGCTAAGAACGTTATAAATGTCACCAATGAACTCCAAATAATTATTATATTCGCACGTCAATGAAACAAGAGCGATAAATTCCCAAGAATAAAAATTCTTCTAAGATACAAGATTCTCTACTCTAAGATTTTAATGTTGCAATATACGAGGTTCTGATACTTTGCCATAGAAGAGCTAAGCATACTTGCATTGAGATACGGAGATTTAATCTTATATGGGACACATTTCGTAGTGTAGAAACATGTAACTCAAAACTGACAATTTTTGAGTTACGAGGTTTTACTGTATTAATGACAATATGTTCACTCTTGTCAGTCAGCTTCGTAAGCCAAGCTGCCTGAGCGCCAATCGCATTCATTACCATGAATTAATACAGACTTTTGCCATAAACCACATGAGATAAAACTTTGTAAAATCTTATTTAATGAGAATAATTAACGACAGTGTGAATTACGACGTTTCAGCTGAAGTAACTTTTGATATACAAAACATTATCTAAATCACTGAATTTATAACTCCCTTGATAAATAACTTTTTGAGATTAACGTGCTTTGTGTAAAAGTCATTGAAGAACGGTAACCAAATATCCGATCCTTAAATAACGAAGTAAACATTTTTGAAAAACATTAACAAATTACATAATTTCGCTTTGCACTGGTATGTCTATTTCTGACGAGTAACGTTATTTTCGTTTTGTTGAATGGGTGAATAAAGGAATAAATGGCAAATGAATGTTAAGAATGAATCATTGTAACTGTGACTAACAAAATGTGACAGTGTAAAGCAGCCAGTTTTCGATACCTGGGATACATAAAACTTACATAAATTCTTTAGACGATTAAAGATTAGGCTAATTTGTGTTTATTTGCTTTTTGAGATGTATTATTTACTAATTTCGTCTTCATTGATTTCGGACTGGGGTCTGGTAAGTGGTGGGGAAGTACCAGGTTGTATGAATCAAAATAGCAAGCTAATTGGCTTCTGGGGTATTCGTCCAATCAGAGAAGAGATCTTCAGCGTGCTTTACAGCTGGAAGAGATATTTCACGGTTAAATCGGAAGAGGTTGGTGGTCTGCTCTCATAACGAGAGCTCATGTTCCAAGGAACTGTGTTACATTTTGTTAAATCTGAGTAACATTGAATTTTTTGTGTTTGTAATATGTCAGGAAATGTTTAAATCAAACGTAGGTAATGTCACAGAAATTTTCGTATTTTTCTTGTGTGAACTGAAACACTCCCGGAAAACAAAATTTCCACGTGGTGCGCTGTCCAATCATACCTGAGAACTTTCTAAGTTCTGTGAGATGATTTGCATGGTATTTGAACAAGCATTCAAAATTAATAAAAACCATGTGTCTTTTCCGTGTAAGATCTGCGTGATAACCTTAAACTGGCGACTAGACAGAAAGTGTGCTGCATGTGTGAAAAGCTTATTACAATCTGTGTTAATTTTTCTTCTTTCATTTTTGAAACTTTATGGTGGGACGGGCTTAGCGGAAAACAAGTGTTCTGAAAGTAACAGTATATAACAGAATTTTCGTACAAGAACTTCTTATGGTTTAGTAGTTATTGCCAGACCTGGTAAATTCAAAATAATTATGCACACCGCCGACATGTGCAGCGCAATTAAATTTTTACAGCTTTTTTTATTTGATGAACACCCCACGTCGCTTCATAGCAGGCTGTGCTTAATAGTTCACCTAGGTTGAGTGCCTTTAACTTCAGTAGGAAGATCGGAACAATAAACCGTGCTCCCGCTTCCTTTGTATTTAGCCAGCATCAGTTATTTTGCTGCCCCAGGGGACTGATCACCTCAGATGTGAAGTCCCACAGTGCTCAGAGCCATTTGAACCGAGGCAAGGGTTCGTTGCCATATGCAAGCTACTTGCCGCGACTGTGACTCGGCAATATGCCACAACACCCACCTAGAAGCCACAGCACGACTGTCCGGTCAATGACCGACAAAGCTACCGTCATTTTGCTGAGGACATTCTGTCACAACGTATTTTTGTAGAATGGGTTTCAAATCCCACAATGCTTGACGTCGACTAAGTGTCGAAACTGTAATAGCAATAAGTAAACTTTTTAGCAGCTAAATGCAGAATGACTTCAGTCAAGAGGTGACAGTAACCATGGAAGGTTCGGCGGTGCTATGGCGAGTGGATTACGAAACATCTGTGGTGACCACCCGACAACAAATTTTACCTAGCACATGCAAAAACGGGCCATCCGGCCAGACTACGTATCGAATCGGCGTCCACTGTAGTAAAGACCTATCGTGAGGCAGCCATCGTACATCCTGAGAGTACCGCTCGCTGTGGGTCCTGCCGCAGTACCGATGGTTCGAGGGTCGAACTGAGCACTCGTACCTGGCAAGGCCGCGGTTTGCACCTCGGATGTCTACACTTCCTTCACTCGCCAGCTGGGGAGGCTGCCAGCACGCCCAGAGCCTCGGCATGGCCGTAGTTTGCTGGGGATGTTAACGTCGACCTGGGCATAGCAACCACTGGCTACACGTCGTGCAATGAGGACCGTTGTTTCGACGCCCGCCGCACGTGGGCGTCAGTGTACTTTTATAAACCGTTCAGAAATTAAAAAGTTTTCTTATGTCAAGCTGCCAGCAACTTATTCTTCTCACCTGCCTCCGCCAGAGTACACCCCCATCCCCACAGAAGGAAATTTTGGGTATTCGTAACTTCTTCCAGTTGCTATTACACTATTATGCGGCGAGATGACTGTTCTCATATTAGTGTCTGTCCTTTTATCCATCGGAGAAACTAGCGAAAAGATCTTCGAATAAGTTTCATCATCTATTCGTAAGTAATCGTAATAATGTTCGAGAGCAACTTTTAATTCTTGTAGCGAATTGAGATGCGAATACTTTCATCTTCTCTTCACTTATTCGTTACACCGTGTAGGACGTCTTTGCTGTATTTAAAACGATTTTAACATGTTGTTCTTAGATCGCTTTCTTGTCTATCTGTTCGGTACTTTTTTTGCAATTGATTCTATCCTAACTTCCCGATGAGCTATAGACCTGAAACTCAACAGCTCGGATCTGGTTGACAATGTAATTTTAACTCTTTCTCGTCTAGTCTGTGGCGGAGGGCACTTTGTTTGTCATTTCATTTCCGATTGAGTTAGAGACTTGAAACTTTCAGCATAGCTCAGGACTCAGAGTGCAATATTAACTAGCTTTCGAATCTGGTGTGTGGCTGAGGGTTCTTTGTGTACCACTGCTAAACCCCCTTCTCTGTTCCACTTTAGAAATTTTCGTGGTAAGTGCGGTTGCTGGTAAGTCCCCATGTGAGCTCAATTCTCTCTAATTTTTATCTTAGAGGTCTTTTCATGAGGTAATCACAGGAGGAAACAATGCATTGGTTGACTCAGGTGAAGAGAAACTGAAGTAATGCTAAAATTTACCACACGGTTCTGGTGTAATCTCATCAAAACGTTGGAAATCGATTGAAAGATTTGATGCACAAGACTGAGAAGCAGAAAAATAATCATTTACATAAAATATTTTTAATATAACACGTTTTCAAAACGGACTACAAAGTATAAAATAATGTCTCCTAGCCCCATACAGATAGTCCTTAATAGTTGAGCTTGTAAATTTTTGATAGCTATGAAAATACTTGTAGAATTAAAACGAAAAATGTGGGGCGCAAGCAATACATAGCTAAACCAAGAACAGTTCACCTATTCGGTATTTGATTACTATTATCGACTGCATGCACCCCACGTTTTTCGTTTTAAATTCTGTAAGTATTTTCATAGGTATCAAAAATTCACAAGAACAAATTGTCAGAACTATCTATATGGGTTTATGAAATTCTTTTATACTTCATTCCGTTTTAAAAATGTATTATATTAAAAAGTTTTTATTCAAATAATTACACTCCTGGAAATTGAAATAAGAACACCGTGAATTCATTGTCCCAGGAAGGGGAAACATTATAGACATTCCTGGGGTCGGATACATCACATGATCACACTGACAGAACCACAGGCACATAGACACAGGCAACAGAGCATGCACAATGTCGGCACTAGTACAGTGTATATCCACCTTTCGCAGCAATGCAGGCTGCTATTCTCCCATGGAGACGATCGTAGAGATGCTGGATGTAGTCCTGTGGAACGGCTTGCCATGCCATTTCCACCTGGCGCCTCAGTTGGACCAGCGTTCGTGCTGGACGTGCAGACCGCGTGAGACGACGCTTCATCCAGTCCCAAACATGCTCAATGGGAGACAGATCCGGAGATCTTGCTGGCTAGGGTAGTTGACTTACACCTTCTAGAGCACGTTGGGTGGCACGGGATACATGCGGACGTGCATTGTCCTGTTGGAACAGCAAGTTCCCTTGCCGGTCTAGGAATGGTAGAACGATGGGTTCGATGACGGTTTGGATGTACCGTGCACTATTCAGTGTCCCCTCGACGATCACCAGTGGTGTACGGCCAGTGTAGGAGATCGCTCCCCACACCATGATGCCGGGTGTTGGCCCTGTGTGCCTCGGTCGTATGCAGTCCTGATTGTGGCGCTCACCTGCACGGCGCCAAACACGCATACGACCATCATTGGCACCAAGGCAGAAGCGACTCATCGCTGAAGACGACACGTCTCCATTCGTCCCTCCATTCACGCCTGTCGCGACACCACTGGAGGCGGGCTGCACGATGTTGGGGCGTGAGCGGAAGACGGCCTAACGGTGTGCGGGACCGCAGCCCAGCTTCATGGAGACGGTTGCGAATGGTCCTCGCCGATACCCCAGGAGCAACAGTGTCCCTAATTTGCTGGGAAGTGGCGGTGCGGTCCCCTACGGCACTGCGTCGGATCCTACGGTCTTGGCGTGCATCCGTGCGTCGCTGCGGTCCGGTCCCAGGTCGACCGGCACGTGCACCTTCCGCCGACCACTGGCGACAACATCGATGTACTGTGGAGACCTCACGCCCCACGTGTTGAGCAATTCGGCGGTACGTCCACCCGGCCTCCCGCATGCCCACTATACGCCCTCGCTCAAAGTCCGTCAACTGCACATACGGTTCACGTCCACGCTGTCGCGGCATGCTACCAGTGTTAAAGACTGCGATGGAGCTCCGTATGCCACGGCAAACTGGCTGACACTGACGGCGGCGGTGCACAAATGCTGCGCAGCTAGCGCCATTCGACGGCCAACACCGCGGTTCCTGGTGTGTCCGCTGTGCCGTGCGTGTGATCATTGCTTGTACAGCCCTCTCGCAGTGTCCGGAGCAAGTATGGTGGGTCTGACACACCGGTGTCAATGTGTTCTTTTTTCCATTTCCAGGAGTGTATTATCTTCTCAGAACTGAGCTGTTAAGGTCACGATAAACTAATAGACTAATAACGTGAACTGGGTGTGTCAACGATAGACGTCAGGTAAACATGTACAGTCGCACCTATACAGTTCTGACTGCAATGGGTGATTGGCTTTAGCCCTTTAGCAATCAGGAGGAATTTTGGAACAACGGTAATGATGATTACCAACGAATTGTCTGAATATATGAAATAACGTCTTCGTTATTTTCAATGACATATAAATAGGAGAACCTAACTTTTTATATGATAACACAACTTACTGATACCATTCTCTAGAAATCAAAACAGATTTTAGTAAACAGAGCTGATTTGGATACAGTATCACCGAATACGGATTGTTTACAACAGATATCTTTGAGAACCGATGTTAACCAACGGGTGTTGAACGCTGTGGATTTAATTTAGGCTGGTGTATCTACTAGTAAAGTTATTCCCCGTTCTGGCCAATCGGGTCCGACCGACCGCCAGTCATCCTGTGCCAATGGTGTCATCGGATGCAGTATGGAGGGGCATGTGGTCAATACACCGCTCTCCCGGCCGTTCTGTTTTCTTGACCTCGGAACCGCAACTAATTGCTCGAACGGCTCCTTGCTTGGCTTCAGGAGACTGAGTGCATCCCGTACAAGCCCTCCCACCGAGGAGAAAACCCTGGCACTACCGGGAATGGAATCCAGGTCCCTCGCACGGCAATCAGTCGCAGTACCTATGAGTAGTGCGTTTCAAATTGTTATATTCGGCTGCAGTAGAATGAGTGGTGATGTTCCTTAGTCAGTAGTTGACTGCTACACAGACAGGTATTCATTCACGTACAGGATGTACATAAAAACCGGAAACACTTTCAGTTACTTACTGCACAAGAACCAAATATTCTACATCTACATCCATACTCCGCAAGCCACCTGACGGTGTGTGGCGGAGAATACCTTGAGTACCTCTATCGGTTCTCCCTTCTATTCCAGTCTCGTATTGTTCGTGGAAAGGATTGTCAGTATGCCTCTGTGTGGGCTCTAATCTGATTTTATCCTCATGGCCACTTCGCGAGATAGACGTAGGAGGCAGCAATATACTGCTTAACTCCTCGGTGGAAGTTTGTTCTCGAAACTTCAACAAAAGCCCGCACCGAGCTACTGAGCGTCTCTCCTGCAGAGTCTTCCACTGGAGTTTATCATCTCCGTAACGCTTTCGCGATTACTAAATGATCCTGTAACGAAGCGCGTTGCTCTCCGTTAGATCTTCTCTATCTCTTCCATCAACCCTATCTGGTACGGATTCAGTAGGTGTCGGCCGCGGTGGTCTAGCGGTTCTACGCGCTTCAGTCCGGAACCGCGCGACTGCTACGGTCGCAGGTTCGAATCGTGCCTCGGGCATGGATGTGTGTGATGTTCTTAGGTTGGTTAGGTTTACGTAGTTCTAAGTTCTAGGGGACTGATGACCTCAGATGTTGAGTCACTGTGGGACTTAACATCTGAGGTCATCAGTCCCCTAGAACTTAGAACATTTCAACCATTTTTTGTAATCTACTTAGTTTTCGGATTGAATTTGCTTAGGATTCTTCCAATGAATCCAGTCTGGCATCTGCTTTACCGACGACAAACTTTATATGATCATTCCATTTTAAATCACTCCTAATGCCTACTCCTAGATAATTTATGGAATTAACTGCTTCCAGTTGCTGATCTGCTATTTTGTAGCTAAATGACAAGGGAACCATCTTTCTATATATTCGCAGCACATTACACTTGTCTGCATTGAGATTCAATTCCCATTCCCTGCACCATGCGTCAATTCGCTGCAGATTCTCCTGCATTTCAGTACAATATTCCATTGAAACTTCCTGGCAGATTAAAACTGTGTGCCCGACCGAGACTCAAACTCGGGACTTTTGCCTTTCGCGGGCAAGTGCTCTACCATCTGAGCTACCGAAGCACGACTCACGCCCGGTACTCACAGCTTTACTTCTGCCAGTATCTCGTCTCCTACCTTCCAAACTTTACAGAAGCTCTGGCAGAAGTAAAGCTGTGAGCACCGGGCGTGAGTCGTGCTTCGGTAGCTCAGATGGTAGAGCACTTACCCGCGAAAGGCAAAGGTCCCGAGTTCGAGTCTCGGTCGGTCACACAGTTTTAATCTGCCAGGAAGTTTCATATCAGCGCACACTCCGCTGCAGAGTGAAAAATCTCATTCTGGAATTTTCCATTGTTACAACCTCTAGATACGCCACAGCATCATCTGCAAAAAGCCTCAGTGAACTTCCGATGTCATCCACAAGGTCATTTATGTATATTGTGAATAGCAACGGTCCTATGACACTCCCCTGTGGCACGCCTGAAATCACTCTTACTTCGGAAGACTTCTCTCCATTGAGAATGACATGCTGCGTTCTGTTATCTAGGAACTCATCAATCCAGTCACACAATTGGTCTGATAGTCCATATGCTCTTACTCTGTTCATTAAAAGACTGTGGGGAACTGTATCGAACGCCTTGCGGAAGTCAAGAAACACGGCATCTACCTGTGAACCCGTGTCTATGGCCCACTGAGTCTCGTGGACGAATAGCGCGAGCTGGGTTTCACGCGAGCGTCTTTTTTGAAACCCATGCTGATTCCTACAGAGTAGATTTCTTGTCTCCAGAAAAGTATACTCTAACATAATACGTGTTCCAAAATTCTACAACTGATCGACGTTAGAGATATAGGTCTATAGTTTTGCACATCTGTTCGACGTCCCTTCTGGAAAACGGGAGTGACCTGTGCGCTTTTCCAATCCTTTGGAACGCTACGCTCTTCTAGAGACCTACGGTACACCGCTGCAAGAAGTGGGGGGGGGGGGGGGGGGGGGCGCAAGTTCCTTCGCGTATTGTACAGATAACATGCAGATGTCATTTTGAAGAGAAACCCTGAAAGTTTTTTTTCATGTATACCGCCACAGCGTAGTTTGGTAATTTGCCGATAGTCAGCGCTAGTCGCAAACATGGCGAGTTCAGGTGTGGAGCGAGCTTTCTGTGTGTTGTATCCCGTAAACGACATCATGAAAGAACCCATTATACAGAGTGTTTGCTTTAACTCGAGACAACTAAATATCTCGAAAACGATGCATCGTGTGAAAAAACTTTCTAGGTGAAAAGCTGATAATAGTAAAGCGGAATATCTGTCTGTGGTACAACTGGCCACCTAGCTAACCAACCCTCCTGCGTGGAGGGGTCATCTTTATATTTTCAAATGGGAACCCCTATATTTATTGCATATTCAGTTTCTACGCCAAAAAATGCTTGTGGTTTACTCAAACCATTGTTTCCCATTCACGGCAGACGGCACTGTAATAGATATCAAGTGTGCCTGTTTTTGCAATTAAGAGCCGAAGCATTTGATTCTACATTTGATTTACGAAGTAAATGTAAACTTTTGTGTTCTAACGGTTGATATTTACGTTCGACATGTACTTTAACGTTATAGGTTTGAATGAACAGTAAAGCACGGTTAGTCATTTCATTCAGTTTGACTTGTTACCTGAAATAGGGGAACAGCCTAAACCAGTGTGAGTTTAATAGGATGCAGCATACTCTCAGGATCGACTTTAAGCTAGGTCCGTAGAAAAGTCACGTAGAAAGAAAAGAATCTTGCTACTAGGTAGCAGTCGCTGGAGAGATGTGGGCAAATTGCTACAGGAAACGCTAGGCGCAGAATACCAGGTCACAAGAATCGTGAAACCTAGCATCAAGCTTAGCTGGGTGACAGAACATAGGGACCGTGTGTAGAGATTTTGATGGTGAGGATAAGATATTTATTGTAGGAGGAGCAGGAAACAGCCCGGCTAACAACTTAGAATATATAATTAAAGGTTATCTGGAGAAAACAGGAGCAGCAACAGGATACACTCGTGTATGATTCGTCGAACTATTGCAGCAACATGACCACCCTGGGTTAACATGACTGTTAGCCGTGTGAACAAAGAACTGAGCGAGTTGCTTTCGAATGAAGCAAAGTCCATTTCTACGCTGCTGCGGTTAGGAGATGGGTATACACTAATCGTGGCCTGCACAAAATTAGAAGGGGGAAGGAAATATTTTTTGAGCACCTTTTAGAAAATGTAAGGGGGCCACAAGCAAAACGACCAAATCTCTGATTACTGGAATCAAAGCGCCCATTTTTTAGGTTAGAGTCAGGTTACAGACAGAGTACTGTAAAAGATTAGAACGATACCACATAATATGTGTAACAGATCCCTGAAAAATAAAATAATTTGTTTCTTTAGAACATTAGAGGGGTAGAAAAGAAGATAGTTGACCTTAGTAGGGCAAAGTATATTCCTACACATTTTGTTTGTGCAAGTTGCATACATCCAGGGACAAACTTGATTCATGACCCCCGCCCTAAACTATTGGTCTGTTAATTGATTTATGATCCCTTGGCGATAACTCTGCCTCCTGAACACCCCCCCCCCCTCTTCCTCTCCCCTGTGGGAAAACCCCCTCGCTAATACAAGCACAACATTGACATCAAATTAATTGACTAATTAATTAAATAGAAAAATCAATTAACCCCTGCCCCTCTGGTAAATCCCCCAGCCCCCTTCCATCCTCCACCTGGAAATTGGCGGGAAAAGGACTGTTGGAGAGGAATCATCTCATGACAAGAAATTCAAATCAGTGTATTACAGAGCAAAGGGAACACTGTTTATAAAATTCAGTTTGCAGCAGTTGGATCTCTCTTATTTGGTGGGAAAAGCTCATCGTTCGCTGCTGTTTTGGAAGATGGTTTTACAAAACACATTAAAAAGTAATTAAATAGACTGCTTTTTTCCGATTGCACAAGGAATGCCGTTACGAATCGATGTCAACATAACTCACCACATGTAAATACACTGTTGAAAATCTCAATTATAAAATGGTTCAAATGGCTCTGAGCACTATGGGACTTAACATCTGTGGTCATCATTCCCTTGAACTTAGAACTACTTAAACCTAACTAACCTAAGGACATCACACACATCCATGCCCGAGGCAGGATTCGAACCTGCGACCGTAGCAGTCGCGCGGTTCCAGACTGAGCACCTTAACCGCGAGACCACCGCGGCCGGCCTTTCAATTATATCTTCACACCAACCGCTGGGCAGACATGACAGGCGCTTTGTGTATTCCCACGTGCGCCACACAGTACCACATGCTCTGAACCACTGGCAAACCTCTGCTGTCCGAGCACTGGACTGGGACGTGCCAGTTGCCTGCACAAGAATGCGTGATACCCGACGTCAGCTTGCTTTGAAATGTGATACCAGGCTCACTTCCAATTTTGTTTCCAGGCACATATCTTGTACACACATCAGTGGAAGCAGCTGCTCTACGTGCTCGCCCTGCATTGCAAATACTAACTGAGCCATTTTGCCACACCCTCAAGCAGAGGGTGGTGGGAGAAGCGACCTCCCCTCCTTCCCTCTACCTCATCCCTCTGGTTTCTTCCTGTTGATGGCGACAACTGTTTGATATTGACACTTGGAAAGTCCGTCGGAAAACTTTCTGTCTCTCTCTCTGGCTGGCCGGAGTGGCCGAGCGGTTCTAGGCGCTACAGTCTGGAACCGCGCGACCGCTACTGTCGCAGGTTCGAATCCTGCCTCGGACATGGATGTGTGTGATGTCCTTAGGTTTAAGTAGTTCTGAGTTCTAGGGGACTGATGACCTGAGAAGTCAAGTCCCATTGTGCTCAGGGCCATTTGAACCATTCTCTCTCTCTCTAATGGTTACTTCCTGTTTGTGTGAACCAATGCACATGCACGCGCACACACACGCGCAGATGTTATCTGCACCTCTTCTCTTTCACCCCCTCCCATGTCCCCTTGCCACTCATGCAGACCTGGCACTGTTGGCAGTGTATTCCTTTGTTCACACACTTCCACTGCTATGGAAATGTGTAACAGATGGAACAAAGACATTCGAGAAGAAGTAGGTAGCGTGTGTTATGTGCCACACTAACCCCTCATTTGCCCTGAACAAAGCAGTATATACTGGGAAAATCCCCAGTTGTGGATGTCATGGACATTGACAAACTAATTAAACCAATACCCTCTGTGCGGGACAGCTTTTCCTTGCATCCTAGGTGGCCGGAGTGGCCGAGCGGTTCTAGGTGCTATAGTCTGGAACCGCGCGATTGCTATGGTCGCAGGTTCGAATCTTGCCTCGGTCATGGATGTGTGTAGTGTCCTTAGGTTAGTTAGGTTTAAGTAGTTCTAAGTTCCAAGGGACTGATGACCTCAGAAGTCCCATAGTGCTCAGAGCCATTTGAACCTTGCATCCTATTGGTGGATGCTAGGACTGGTATATTTGAGGGGATGCAATCCCACAACTGCCTGGCTTCCAAACCCTTCAGGATTCCCTCCCTCCCCTCCCCCCCCCCCCCTCCGGCCTACTATTGGTGGATACTGGTTACTTGGTAGGAATTCCATTACGTGGGAGGTAGCTGAGAATTTCAGATTTCAGCTCATTTGCATGCTGCGTCCTTAATCTGCGGAGGGGCTGAATTGATGTGTGTCCTTGTGGTATCGCTATGAGAAATAATAAATTGATCAATCTGGAATTTGACATCTCAATTGGAAGTGGTGCTGCAGAAAATGATTTTTGGAATTTCTAATTTCGGCATGAATTTATACCGCCATAGTTGTGGAATTCTCGAACACTGCAGGTCTGCTAAGTGTATTTTATAAACCACTATAGGATTCCTAAGTTGATTCTCCCAGCTACACCAGGGCGAAGAAAAAGGGGTAAAGGGTCTACCATGTGATAGGATAGTAACAATAACAAATACCACTGCAAGACATAGTGCACTGCAAGATATTGAGAAGAACTAAACCACGATCTTAGCAGTTGTCATCGCTAGATGTTTGAGAGCACTGAAAATGCTCATACATACAGCCCACTCACCTCCCAGATGTCCACATGCAGCACAGCAGTCCCCTTGTACACCAGCAGCGATAAGGCTCAGAGGCTGGAGGAAAGTGCCGCTGTGACCGCAGCTGTAGTACGAGTGTCAGCACTGCTTTTCTGTATGTGTACAGGGGGCCGAGGCCGACGTGCAGTGAAAGGCCTGACAGAGTTCCAATGAGGGAAGGTCAGTAACCAAGACAGCCAACTTACTGAATGCTTCAAGAGCAACTGTTTCACCTGTCATGACAGCCTACTCAAAACAGGGAAAGGCATCATCGTGTAAACACAATAGTGGGTGCAAATCAAAACTAAATGACAGAAATCATCGTACTATACCACGAATTGTGTCAAAACAACACAAAACTACACAGGCTAAAGTGACTGCCGAGCTCAATAGTAATCTTTGAGACCCTATATCTATCAACACTGTCCGCAGAGAACTCCATAAAGCGAATATTCATGGACGAGCTGCTATACCAAACTATTAGTGACGAGAATGTTGTGTGAGGAGGGCTATGCCAGAGGCGTTCAATGAATTAGAAAGTAAAGTTCTATGTACTGACTTGGCAGAAAATCCTAAGAAATTTTGGTCTTATGGCAAAGCGGTAGGTGGATCAAAACAAAATGTACAGACACTCTGTGACCAAAATGGTACTGAAACAGAGGATGACAGACTAAAGGACGAAATACTAAATGTCTTTTACCAAACCTGATTTACAAAGGAAGACTGCACTGTAGTTCCTTCTCTAGATTGTCACACAGATGACAAAATGGTAGATATCGAAATAGACGACAGAGGGAAAGAGAAACAATTAAAATCGCTCGAAAGAGGAAAGGCCGCTGGACCTCATGGGATACCAGTTCGATTTTACACAGAGTACGCGAAGGAACTTGCCCCCCTTCTTGCAGCGGTGTACCATAGGTATCTAGAAGAGCGTGGTGTTCCAAAGGACTGGAAAAGGGCACAGGTCATCCCCGTTTTCCAGAAGGGACGTCGAACAGATGTGCAAAACTATAGACCTATATCTCTAACGTCTATCAGTTGTAGAATTTTGGAACACGTATTATGTTAGAGTATAATTACTTTTCTGGAGATTAGAAATCTACTCTGTAGTAATCAGCATGGCTTTCGAAAAAGACGCTCGTGTGAAACCCAGCTCGCGCTATTCGTCCACGAGACTCAGTGGGCCATAGACACGGGTTCACAGGTAGATGCCGTGTTTCTTGACTTCCGCAAGGCGTTCGATACAGTTCCCCACAGTCTTTTAATGAACAAAGTAAGAGCATATAGACTATCAGACCAATTGTGTGACTGGATTGATGAGTTCCTAGATAACAGAACGCAGCATGTCATTCTCAATGGAGAGAAGTCTTCCGAAGTAAGAGTGATTTCAGGTGTGCCACAGGGGAGTGTCATAGGACCGTTGCTATTCACAATATACATAAATGACCTTGTGGATGACATCGGAAGTTCACTGAGGCTTTTTGCAGATGATGCTGTGGTATATCGAGAGGTTGTAACAATGGAAAATTGTACTGAAATGCAGGAGGATGTGCAGCGAATTGACGCATGGTGCAGGGAATGGCAATTGAATCTCAATGTAGATAAGTGTAATATGCTGCGAATACATAGAAAGAAAGATCCCTTATTTAGCTACACTACTGGCCATTAAAATTGCTACACCACGAAGATGACGTACTACAGACGCGAAATTTAACCAACAGGAAGAAGATGCTGTGATATGCAAATGATTAGATTTTCAGAGCATTCACACCTACAACGTGCTGAAATGAGGAAAGTTTCCAACCGATTTCTCATACACAAACAGCAGTTGACCGGCGTTGCCTGGTGAAACGTCGTTGTGATGCCTCGTGTAAGGAGGAGAAATGCGTACCATCACGTTTCCGACTTTGATAAAGATCGGATTGTAGCCTATCGCGGTTGCAGCTTATCGTATCGCGACATTGCTGCTCGCGTTGGTCGTGATCCAATGACTGTTAGCAGAATATGGAATCGGTGGGTTCAGGAGGTTAATACGGAACACCGTGCTGGATCTCAACGGCCTCTTATCACTAGCAGTCAAGATGACAGGCATCTTATCCGCATGGCTGTAACGGATCGTGCAGCCACATCTCGATCCCTGAGTCAACAGATGGGTACGTTTGCAGGACAACAACCATCTGCACAAACAGTTCGACGATGTTTGCAGTAGCATGGACTATCACCTCTGAGACCGTGGCTGCGGTTACCCTTGACGCTGCATCAGACAGGAGCGCCTGCGATGGTGTGCTCAACGACGAACCTGGGTGCACGAATGGCAAAACGTCGTTTTTTCGGATGAATCCAGGTTATTTTTACAGCATCATGATGGTCGCATCCGTGTTTGGCGACATCGCGGTGAACACACATTGGAAGCGTGTATTCATCATCGGCATACTGGCATATCACGAGGCGTGATGGTATGGGGTGCCATTGGTTACACGTCTCTGCCACCTCTTGTTCGCATTGACGGCACTTTGAACAGTGAACAGTGGACGTTACATTTCAGATGTGTTACGACCCGTGGCTCTACCCTTCATTCGATCCCTGCAAAACCCTACATTTCAGCAGGATAATGCACGACCGCAGGCTGGAGGTCCCGTACAGGCCTTTCTGGATACAGAAAATGTTCGACTGTTGCCCTGACGAGCACATTCTCCAGATCTCTCACCAATTGAAAACGTCTAGTCAATGGTGGCCGAGCAACTGGCTCGTCACAATACGCCAGTCACTACTCTTGATGAACTGTGGTAGCGTGTTGAAGCTGCATGGGCAGCTGTAGCTGTACACCCCATCCAAGCTCTGTTTGACTGAATGCCCAGGCATATCAAGGCCGTTATTACGGCCAGAGGTGGTTGTTCTAGGTACTGATTTTTCAGAATCTATGCAACCAGATTGCGTGAAAATGTAATCACATGTCAGTTCTAGTATAATATATTTGTCCAATGAATACCCGTTTATAATCTGCATTTCCTCTTGGCGTAGCAATTTCAATGGCCATTAGTGTACAATATAGCATGTCAGCAACTGGGAGCAGTTAATTCCATAAATTATCTGGGAGTACGCATTAGGAGTGATTTAAAATGGAATGATCATATAAAGTTGATCGTCGGTAAAGCAGATGCCAGACTGGATTCATTGGAAGAATCCTAAGGAAATGCAATCCGGAAACGAAGTAGGTTACAGTACGCTTGTTCGCCTACTGCTTTAATACTGCATAGCAGTGTGGGATCCGTACCAGATAGGGTTGATGGGAGGGAGAGAGAGAGAGAGAGAGAGAGAGAGAGAGAGAGAGAGAGAGAGAGAGAGAGAGAGAGATCTAACGGAGAGCAGCGCGCTTCGTTACAGGATCATTTAGTAATCGCGAAAGGGTTACGGAGATGATAGATAAAATCCAGTGGAAGACTGCAGGAGAGACGCTCAGTAGCTCGCTACGGGCTTTTGTTGCAGTTTCGAGAACATAACTTCACCGAGGAGTCAAGCAATATATTGCTCCCTCCTACGTATATCTCGCGAAGAGACCATGAGGATAAAATCAGAGAAATTAGAGTCCACACAGAGGCATACCGACAATCCTTTCACGAATACTAGACTGGAATAGAAGGGAGAACCGATAGAGGTACTCAAGGTACCCTCTGACACACACCGTCAGGTGGCTTACGGAGTATGAATGTAGATGTAGAACCAACGCAAAGAAACGTAAAACATTGTGTCAGGAGTGTAAATCCTGTACGGCTGATCAGTGGAACACGTCATATGATCCGACGAGTCAACATTTTCGTAATTTTCAACATTGGGCCGAGTGTACGTCTGGAGAACGCCAAAAGAAGCCTACAATCCTGATTGCTTGATTCCAGTGGCTAAGTATGGAGGCGGAAGCATGATGGTGTGGGCAGCCATATCATGGTATTCTGCAGGTCTATCATTAGTCTCAAAGGTCGTGTTACAGCCAACGATTATGTGAACATTTTAGGTAATCAGGTGGACCCCATGATTAAAAAGTTGTTCCCTAACAATAATGCCATATTTCAGGACGACAAAGCACCCATTCACAGATCCAGGACAGTACAATCGTGATTTCAGGAGCATGCAACTGAGCTGCAGTGTCTTTCCTGGCAGCTGAGTCCCCAGACATGAACTTTATCGAACCCTTGTCGGTGGTATTGGAATGCAGACTCCAGAGTAGATTTCCGCCTACGCGTCACTATAGGAGTTAGAAGAGGTAATGATCTAAGAGTGGTATAATATTCCACTGCAGACTATAATTATATGCCAGTATTCCAAGAAGAATCGCAGCTGTACTACGTCGAAATGGTGGAGCAACCCCTTATTAATAAACCATTACCAAGTAAGTACAGGTGTTCACATTATTTTGCCAATCCCCTGTATTGGTTTCATAATGGGCACAGGGTTGGATCAGGATAGAGCTCGTAGGTGAGTCCACCATGCATTACTACAGCGATTACGGCCGAGAGTGGATCCATCATGCATTATGGGCGGGAATGTGGATCCACTGCATGTTACTGCTAGAATAGTGTTCTAAAGGGGGCCCACCACACGTTACGGTAGGGATACGGTTTCGTCGTGGATCCACCACGCATTATGGCTGTGGATCCACTGCTTGTTACAGCCAGGATAGGGTTCGAAGGTGAATACAGTCACTAAGTCCTTGGCGTTGTCTGAAGGAGGATTCACTACCAGTAAGTTCAAAGTATGGTCTGCGGGCTTGTAACACTAATTCATCCGAATTTACAAAAAAATTTCGAATTTAAAATTTGTCATAACTGTGATATCAAAAACTATTTGAAAAGTATGATATATGTGATGTTAGAGTGCTATGTTAATGTATATTTAAAACTTATGTGAAAGAATTCTGTGAAATTTATAATTTACTAAATAATATTTAGTCATGGTTTAATGAAATGAGAATGTTTGTGTTATTTTATATATTTATGCAAGTTGCCATTTGTGTAAAATGGTACGCACTTAGGAACAATGCGCAGGATGTGTTATGTAAATGATGGGGTGCTTTGGTAATGTACAGAAGTTACTGTAGGAAGCATAGAGCGAGAGGGAACGAGAAGAGAGAGTCGGTAGGCAGCAGTGAAAGAGGCAACACACTGACGGAGTGGGCGATGCCTTCCCTGGAAATTGTTGCACAATAGCGTTGGATGAAGACTGCTGAATTGTCACGGCTTTGGTACAAGTTCCTGGGCTAGGTAATGGACATTAAACGACGCCAGGAAGAAACTTGTATGCCATACCATGGGCAGTGTAGCTGCCATTACTATGCGCCGCACGCAACGTCTACATCCAACAGGTTATGAACAGCGTAATTATAATTGTAGAAGCGTGAACGATTAATTAAGCATTAACTTATTTGAATAATTATTATGTTGAAACAAAATTTGGTTCTCCCTGTTATTTATTCCTAATCATTCACCTATATTGGGTCCTTTCCTGGTATTTGATTATCCTGAGTAAACCTGTTATAAAAATATTTCAAGTGCTTTACTGACTATGTACAAGCACTAACTTTCATCTTTCAATAAATGTCTGAAAATCATTTTTGTGAACTAATTTTCACAGTGAAAGGGAGTAAATAAGTTTTGAGTAAAGCACTGACAAATGTTTTTCAGTTATAAATGTAATTCAGCAAAGTACAAAGAGTTATGAAGTAGCTTATGTGGCTGACGTCGGGTTGCATATAAATACTGAACGACAACACAGTGTCTACACCTTCTCTACCTTTGTTTTTTGAGAGATCATTTGTTAGAGAAAGATATAAACAAAGTGTCTTAATAAATTTAAATGTGTTTACTATGCTATTAGATTATTTAAGTATTTAATTTGTTGGTTACACAAAATGCAAGCATAGAAGTCCCCCTTGCCCGAATTTTTTTGCCCTTGGTAATGATTAAAAATTCGTAGTCTTTCTAGGTCAAGACTATATGTATGTGAGAAGTAGCTAAAACACTTTTTTCTCGGAAGTGTATCCTTAGAGTTATATTTATTTGTGAAGTTTTATTAGGGAACAGCGGGAAGGTAGGCCAGATATCCTTCAGCTTTTCTGAAACGTGACCATTTCTTTGCTTAGAGAGGCTAGCGACCGTAAATCCATTAGACAAATCATTTAATGAACCTGCTACAGAAATGTCCTAGATTCAGTATTATTCCATTTTTACTGTGATTCTTTCTAATACCTACAAAACTCTTAGGAAAAGGAACTAATAGTCTGATTTCCATATCCATTAGTCAAATCCTGTAAAAGAGAACATACTATAGGCGTAATTCCTCGTATAATAGTGTTACACATGGCTTTTCCATTAACAGGACTATATAATCTTAAAGGATCCCCACGTGAAAGATACAGGCACATATACATACAGAAAAATAGATGCATTTGTGCTAGGTGCTGACAACTGTACCAAATTTACAGACAATTTTGGAATTCGTGGCTAGAAGTGGTGTCATGACTGCGTGGGCAGAAGTCACATAAAATCTATAAAATTACGAAAATTGATGGAAAACACGTATGAATTGTTGGAAAAATACGCCTAAATGCTGGGAAATTGCGGGGAAATGAAGGAGTACTTGCACTACTTCTTGGTGCTGGAAATTTCGTGTACATGGCAACGAATAAGTGTTAGCAAGAGGCATACGAAAAGAAGTTTACATGGAAGCGCATTGTATGGTACTTTAATTAACCATTACGGCAGCTCACCTGAACCTCTCGATACCAGCAATATTCTACTGTGTTTCTGTAAAATAGTTAACATGTTTCTGAGACAACATTCAGATTTGATTTCATTAATGTAGAGGTACTCTGATACATCGATATGTTTATATTGCAATGATATTCTTATGTGTATTCTTTCTTTTGTCACTATGATCTTTGACGTACTTTTAACTGATTTTTGGGCACGTAAGCGATTATTAGTTAGAGAGTCGGACCTTGAGAAAGTCGTCTTGGACGTCATGTTGGAAAGACGCATAACGTAGTCAGCTAATAAAATGTGAACTTTAACAGTGAGGAAGATGTTTTCAAGTATGTTTTGTATTGTGAAGTGATGTTTTGTGTGTTACGCGATATTGCAACAAAAGCAATAAAAAAGAAGTGTAACTTAAATTCGGAGTGCTGATTACTTTTTTTACATCACCATTGTGCTAACTTTCAAAGGTTTAATCTCCAAGAATGGTTTGTGAAACATCTATAAAACTTTTGAATATAGCAGAATAAAACCTAGGCCTCTTTGAATCGGAGCTTGGGATCACCACTACCTAGATTTTCGACGATTGAGCCATGATTTTACAACGAGACCAGCGTGGGAAACACGAAATGATTAGTGCCTAGTTTATTCATTACACGAAATGACTTAACTGTGCTCTAATGACACCTGCCACATAACTTTGTTGTTGCCCGAAAATTCAGTATTTAGCAGCGTGAGCAACACCACAATCATTATTAAATTTTGACCTTTGTTGTGGTAGGGTCGTTAGAACATGGAAATAGGACAACACTTTTCGTGAACAGCGATAACACAGCTGCTAGAATAGATTCTTTAACGTGGAGGACCAAATGTCGCACCACAAGCCCAGGTGTTCTCGGCAACCACCTTATAGACTTTTATAAAGTGTTCTCAGCTAAAGAGCGCTGTATTAGCAGCTGGGGGACCGTAATATACAACTACAGAATGGACTGTGTGTGACATGTGCAAGACTTTAGGAGATTTTAAACCCTAACAAACAGTATTTACAATATACTTCCCTGAACACTATTCACTGCCATGCGATGTCGGCTAACATATCTTAAAGAACAGTTGCTGCATGATTTTTAACAACATTCTGCTGTATGTCTATTGACGTAATAGGGGTAAATGCAAGTTGGCTACTGTTTTTGATGCTTTCCTGCAAAAAGAGATCTATCTGCCTATAAATTGACATGGATCTGTGTTGAAGGATGATAGAAAGCAGATGGAGTAATCGGTTGAGAGGGACTGTCACGAGGTGTGATTTAATGGTAGACTGATGATGCATTCTAGAGAGGGAGATGGTGCTGCAAGTCATTTATGACGCGTTCAACCATTTTCTTCCCTTGTTCCTCAGGATGTGTGCTTTAACTTGCATACGACTTGTATACGATTGCCTATTCTGTGTGTGACAGAGCGGTATCTAACCTGTAATCGTTAATAGCAAATCTCTCCATACCAAAGTCAGCAGAAGACTTCCAATGCATGTGTGATGAATCATGTCGATCGATGTTTCAACACCCTCCTCTAGATGAACAAAGACGTATGCGACGTACTCAATTTTTCTGTCACATCTTGGACATAAAGTGAGTCTTCAGTTTGATAACTTCTTTTATTCTAAGTTAATGACAGGTGTTTGTGAGATACTGCAATCCCTGTGTATACATTTGCATGACAACTTGTGTTTTTGGAAGAGTGTGTTCTGTTCATGTAGTGCAGCATGCTGTTAATTTCATATACCAAATACCACTGCTTTGCGTTTGTGTTTATGTTATATGATCATTTCTCTCCTCCAAGCACCTTTTTGGTATGGAACCCAGATATTACAACAATTTTACAGAATTGACAGCACAAGTGATTTACGTAAAATGTTTCAAACTCCTGTCTGGAGCTCCATGCATAACTCAAACGTTTCTTCTTATTCTTCTTAATCATCTGTTGTGTAAGTAGGCTGTTTATGTTTTCTTTATGTAAGTAGGTTGTTTAGGTTCTTATGTAAGTAGGCTGTTTAGGTTCTTATATTGGTAACGCCGCCGCCACGTAGCGCTCTCTGTATGAAAATGAAATCACTGGCTGTGCTGTGTGCAGTCTGTGGCTAGTTTGCATTGTTGTCTGCCATTGTAGAGGGGCAGCTGGATGTTAACAGCGCGTAGCGTTGCGCAGTTGGAGGTGAGCCGCCAGCAGTGGTGGATGTGGGGAGAGAGATGGCGGAGTTTTGAAATTTGTCATGAACTGCTGTATTTATATATGATGATATCAAGGTAAATACATTGTTTGTTCTCTATTAATATCTTTCATTTGCTAACTATCCCTATCAATAGTTAGTGCCTTCCATAGTTTGAATCTTTTATTTAGCTGGCAGTAGTGGCGCTCGCTGTATTGCAGTAGCTTGAGCAGCGAAGATTTTTGTGAGGTAAGTGATTTGTGAAAGGTATAGTTTAATGTTAGTCAGGGCCATTCTTTTGTAGGGAATTTTGAAAGTCAGATTGCGTTGCGCTAACTAAATATTGTGTGTCAGTTTAAGCACAGTCATGTATAAATTGTTCAAAGGGGAAGTTTCATATGTCGACCCTTAGCCGAGGATACCTCACTGGAATCTTCTGATTTTTTTTTTCTTGTAGTTTGTGTAATTAGTGTATATTTTGTTTATTGCTAGCGCGTAATTGTAGTGAAAATCTCCTTTGTAGTTGTAGTCTTTCATTGTTGTACAGTAAAACAGTTGTGGCATGCATGTAGATTTGCACCAAGTATTTCGCAGCTGCAATTAACTAGATATTATTTTCAGTGCTATGTTAATGTGTTCCCCTATTTTTGCTCTTCAAATTGTGTTGTTCTGTGTTGTCGTGTGAAATACTGTGACAATAGTGGCGTGTGAAAAACGTAACACTAGGCTCCAAAGTAAACTGAGAAATAATAGTGACGACGAGCGTGGCTTATCAGCACCACTGTGTAGTGAATTAACAGACGTTCCAAGTAGTAATTTGGTAACTGTGCATAGGGAAATGGAGCGGGCGGTAAATAATGGTGTAGACAGTGAAACAGGTAGTGAACAGGGAAGCATTATCGATCGATCGGTCGGCAACAGCTCGCCTCAGGAATCCGAAATGACAGGACACAATTTTACAAATACTGTAGATTCAGGTTTTGCGTCCTCACCGTTTTCTCAAATAAGTCAAGACGCATTTTCTGTTTGTCAAAATGTGAATGTTGCCGGTGCAAATGCACTGCCGAAAAGCGTAGAGAAACAGATTCCAGACACTAATACATTATTATTGCAATTAATGCAACAAATGGAACAAAATCAGAGACAAACACAGCAAAAGCTGCAGAAGTTAGACACAATGGAACAAAATCTTCAAAAGTTAGACACAATGGAACAAAATCTTCAAAAGTTAGACACAATGGAACAAAATCTTCAAAAGTTAGACACAATGGAACAAAATCTTCAAAAGTTAGACACAATGGAACAAAATCTTCAAAAGTTAGACACAATGGAACAAAATCTTCAAAAGTTAGACACAATGGAACAAAATCTTCAAAAGTTAGACACAATGGAACAAAATCTTCAAAAGTTAGACACAATGGAACAAAATCTTCAAAAGTTAGACACAATGGAACAAAATCTTCAAAAGTTAGACACAATGGAACAAAATCTTCAAAAGTTAGAAACAATGGAGCAAAATCTTCAAAAGTTAGAAACAATGGAGCAAAATCTTCAAAAGTTAGAAACAATGGATCAAAATCTTCAAAAGTTAGAAACAATGGAACAAAATCTTCAAAAGTTAGAAACAATGGAACAAAATCTTCAAAAGTTAGAAACAATGGAACAAAATCTTCAAAAGTTAGACTCATTGGAGCAAACTATTGAACAAACACGTGAGGATTTAACTACTGAGTTACATAACATTGAATCGAATTGTCAAAAAGTCTGTAATGACGTAAAAACACAAATTTGTGAGCATTTTCAACCTATTTTTTCGCGGCATGAAAATGCATTACAGAATCACGAAGCAGCCATAAAAGAACTGCAAGCCATTGTTCATGAAAATCATGAGACCTTGTGGGCTAAAATTGACTCAGTTGCATCTACCGATTCGGTTACGCAACTTGCAATAACTCAGGAAAACTTAAAGGACACAGTAGATTCGATTTCAACACAAATGGACACTCTGAAACTTGGTTCAGAAAAACACACTGAGGAAATGTGTTCACTATCGGAGAAAGTAGCCGAACTTTCGGATCAGGTCACTAACTTATCTACAAAGGTAGATGATGATCTGAATGACACAAGACCTGTAGCCTTCACTGACACAGAAGAGTATGAACAAATTAGAAAATTCAAACAGAATCAAAATCAAATCAATACACAGTACAAAAGAGAAATCTGGGAAGTACAAGATCAGCTGACACAGGTAATTCAAGAATTACGTATTTCAGAGGATACTCGTGCCCCAATACGGGAAGAGGGACATAGAAATACGGAACAGCCACAAAATAATAACACAGGGCATTTCGGTAATTATGAAAGGAATTGGCAAGGTGGACCGAATTTTGAGATGGAACCGCCGACGCGACGTAACAATGACCGATATGCTACTCGCCAACACGATGACTGACTATAAGCTGTTCATTACTACACGTAAATTCAAAACATTTAAGAATTCTGGCAACGACATTCATCCACAAGCATGGCTCCATCAATTCTCTCATTGTTTTCCTCCCAACTGGTCGTTAGAACACAGATTAGAATTTATCTGTGGCTACTTGGAGAATGAACCAGCTGTAAGAATGCGATCGGTAATTCACGATTGCCACAGTGAAGGAGAGTTTTACCATGCCTTCCTCTCAGCATATTGGTCTCAAGCCACACAAGACCGAGTAAAACATAGCATCATAATGATGAAACGTTTCGAACAATCTGAATTTTCCAGTCTTATGAAATATTTTGAAGACATGTTGCATAAGAATCAATATCTTTCAAACCCATACAGCCCCTCAGAACTCATCCGCATTTGCTTAATCAAACTGCCTGAACATTTACGACATATTATTTTGGCAGGACGTTGCAAAGACGACATTGAAGCATTTCAGGGACTGTTACAAGAACTAGAAATTGACACTGACAATCGCGGAACGCGAAACCAGGAACACAACAATTACAGGTCACATCCGTCGCAATTCCGCGATGAAAGAAGTAATAACTTGACACGACAAGGCTATTCTCACAACACAAATCGTGACCAAAACAGACACCACCCGTATGACAACCGTTGGCAGAGTAGTAATAATTACAGGGAAAGATCACCCCTCCGCGTTAGTGACTATCACAGAGACAATCAGAGAAACAGACAATATGGGAACCAAAATAATTATTATTACGGCAGACAGAATAACTTTAGACGCAACGGTCCAGCGCGCAGTTACGATTCAGGGAGAAATTCTCCACCACTTAACCGACAAGAAAGAAACTACAGGAACTACCAACATGACGACAGACGATGTGATCGTAACGACAGACCTGAATTGAGTCAGAACTGGCGGGATTTAAACAGGGCAGGGCCCTCTCGTCACGGTGAATTTGTAGAAGTTAGGTCTCCAAATCCCAATAACGACGCGCGCCAACAAAGAGACAATAGGCAATGACTCATACCGCAGGCAGCCACAAAACGCACGTATGAAACTAACGACGCAGCTGCCGTAGCTAGTAATTACGTAAAAATGGAAGACATTAGGGACATCTTACTCCAAGAACACGACGTAAAACATAACAACATTGCATATCCTGTGATTCACATTACAGTAAATGACGTAAAATTTACGGCAGTACTTGACTCTGGCAGTCCCATTTCAGTAATCAGTGAAACAGCCTTTAGCAAATGCAACAAATCGAACGATTGCCCCACACTTCCGTTACGTAAGATTAAATTACAAGGTGCAATCTTTGGAAAAAGTGTAGATGTACGCCAACAAACCAACTTAGAATTCTTTTGTCAAAGCCACAGCTTCTCTATGAACTTTCTTATTGTTCCATTATTGTCGACGGAAATTATACTGGGAGTAGACACTTTGAATGAATACAAAGCAATCTTAAACTTTCACGATGCTGAAATAACTTTAGAAAAAGAAGGTAAGTCAGTAGCTTTGAAATTTGAAGATTGGCTCTCAAACCATGACGAAGAAATTAATCGGCTTTACCTCCTGTTAGACAACAGTTCGGAATTTTCGACGGAACTTGACACTAACAATCACTCTGCAAGTACTGACAGGGGTGATATCGACGGCGCATTTGATACTAATGAGTTAATTCAGAATAAAATTCAAACAATTGAGAATTGTAATGACAATGATAGGCAAGACCTTTTTGAAATTTTACAAGCACATTCCACAGTTTTTACTCACAAAACAGGAACAATCAAGGGATTTCAATACCAATTTCGTGTTCGTGAGCATACTAAATTTTGTGTTAGACCATACGTAATTCCGGCGCATTATAGGGACCGTGTTAGAACAGAAATACAATCTATGCTTGACGAGGGCATTATTGAGCCTGCAGTAAGCTCATACAACAATCCGTTACATCATGTTGAGAAGAAAAATGGATCGATCAAGCTTGTCTTAGATTCGAGACAAATCAATACTATCATTATTCCTGAAACAGACAGGCCGCAGACGATGGAAGAACTTCTTCAAAATTTTAATGGTGTAAGAGTGTTGTCTTCCATTGATCTCAGATCCAGCTTTTATCAGATCGAACTTCACCCAGAATGTAGAAAATACACAGCTTTCCTTTGTTTCGGCGTTTGTTATCAGTTTCGGAAACTTCCTTTTGGTTTGAACATTTCTTCAGCAGCATTCATTCGCGGGCTAAATTCCATATTACCTGAATTCTTAAAACGTCACATCACCTTATATGTAGACGATATTCTGATAGCAGAAGCCTCATGGGAACAACACAATCGCATCCTCAACAGCGTGTTACATATTTTTGCAGAATCTGGAATTACAGTTAACTTGGAAAAGTCTGAATTCGGTAGGTCAAAGGTGAGGTTTTTGGGACATATTATTTCTTCTGAAGGCATTCAGCCGGATCCTGAAAAGTTAGAAGCAATCAGAGCCTTTCCAGTTCCATCTACAAAAAGACAAGTCCGCAGTTTTCTAGGTCTCGTAAATTTTTACCGTCGTTTTCTGAATATGCAAATTCTTGTTACACCAAAACTTTGTTCTCTCACTGGAAAAAATACAATTTGGAACTGGGACGAACAAGCACAGTTGGAATTCAATTCTTTGAAAGAATCGCTACTTAACGCGCCAATACTAGCTCATCCAGATCTGTCACAAGATTTCTGCCTTAGCACGGATTTTTCTAAAGTCGGTCTTCGTGCCCATTTATTTCAAGAAGCCATAGAAAATGACACTACCGTTCAGAAAACCATTGCTTTTGCTAGCCGAGTGCTAACAAAATCTGAAAAAAATTATTCCGTTACTGAATTAGAAGCTTTAGCTATCGTTTGGGCATTTAACAAATTCCGTTTCTTTCTTTCTGGTAAGCACGTAAAAGTATACAGTGATCATCGTGCATTACAATTTCTTATGTCTTCAAAATTAAATCATGACAGGTTAAAACGTTGGGCATTGTTTCTGCAAGAATTCCGCTTCACAATAGTCTACATTCCCGGCAAGGAGAACATTGTTGCGGACGCACTGTCACGCGCACCGGCTGGGCTTGAGAAAAGTAACAAAGAAGGCAACCTCGAGAAAAATTTCAGTATTCTTTACATTCAGAAAGTCGCCTTTGAAAACTTCATCACCACATCTTTAAAAGACATTGCTCATGAACAAGATAAAGATCCGATTTGGAAAGACATCAAAAGTAAATGGCATGAAAAGAGACACACTCAGATTCGGCATTATTACCTGGTTAGAAACAACATACTCTTCAAACGCTGCACTGTTGATGACAAGCTATGGGTACTTTGCATTCCAGACGATTTTGTTAATAAGCTCATTTGGTACATTCATTTCAGCTACGCACATTTTGGCCCACGAAAATGTTATCATATTCTTCGAACGACTTGTTATTTTAACAATATGGAAAAGAGAATTCGAAGAGTCTTGTCTATTTGTAAACTTTGTCAAAAGGCGAAACCATCTACTATCTCCCATAGTGCTCCGCTGTTTCCTATCATTCCTTCTAAATTAAAAGAATTTGCTGCTGTTGATCTCTTGGGACCGCTTGTCAGAACATCTAATGGATTTTCGTACGTTCTAGTCGCTGTTGAACTTACTTCAAAATTTGTTTCTTTCACACCGTTACGTAAAGCCACTGGACGGTCTGTATCCAACGCCTTTGTTAAAAATTTCTTACGTGAAGTTGGACACGTTAGTAAAGTCATTTCAGATAACGGACCGCAATTGAGATCTGCTGTTTGGTCACGCATGCTTCGCAACCATAAAATCAAACCTGTTTTTATTTCATTGTACTCACCACATTGTAACCCGTCTGAACGGATTATGAAAGAAATCAATAAGCTTTGCAGACTTTATTGTCACAGAAAGCATCAGCATTGGGACAGATATTTACACTTATTTCAAAATGTGCTGAATGAAATGCCTCATGATTCCACTGCTTTACCACCTACTCTTGTACTAAAGAATGAAGAACCACCGAACAGAATCAGAGAGCTTGTACCTTTCCCAAATACACGTAAACTTCGACACAAAGACCTAATTGATTTGGCTCTTAAAAATATAAAATCTGCAGCAGACAAAAGGAGAAAACTACACAGTACAGCAAATGCAAAGAAATTGTATATTGGTCAGAAAGTTCTCATTAAAGCTCATTCATTGTCACATAAGAAGAAACACTTGAGTCACAAATTCTTTCTAGTTTACAATGGACCTTACAGAATCCGACGTATACCACATGATAATTGCGTTGAAGTTGAAACTCTGCGTACTAGGAAGAGTAAAGGTTTACACCACATTTCACATGTAAAACCGTTTATTGAAAGATAATCTGCTTTTTAACTTTGTCTTTGCCATAAAACTTTTCACTTCACATTTCTAGTATGCTTTGTCAGATTTAGAATCTGTTAACATGTGACAATGTTTGAAGTGAAATATCCAGTCAAGAACCAAGAGAACTTATTTAAACAGAAATTACGAATGCATTGTTATAATGAACAGATGACACAGTGTTGTTAATTGTACATTCTTGCTTGTTAGTTGCACGATTACGTAACAACTATCAGGCTTACATACTTAGGACACATACTGGTACTGCTAATGAGATTTTAATGCAACATTTTGGTTTACTTGAAAATACATTCTCGGTTTAAAGTACTTTCTGTGAGATACCAGAGGACACAGTGGTTAGTTTATGTGACAGCTACACGATGTTATCACGACGCTACTAATGAGTGACAATTTACAATGTTGCTTTTGCGGTGTATCGGTTTTATATCTGCACAGTTTTCTGAATTCTTCTAGGAAGAAAAACATGTTTTAGTAGTAACTTTTGTGGTATAGCAACAATGAGACAGCCTTTTTCGTGGCATAACAATACGTTACTGTACAGTACTTTCTTCATCACGCCAATAAGCATAATAACTACGATATCTATACGCAAAACATTTCACTTTTGTTTATCATGTGGTAAGTACATTGACTTCTGCAGAACTTAGCTTTCGGAGGACGATAACTACGACACTTCCACAGAGATTATGTTGAGACAAGATGCACAGTTTAGCGCTACAGTACACGCATTTGAGTGATTAATCTTATACTTAAAAGACTTATTTTTAAAGATTTTTTTTAATTACAAAGAAAGTTTTCCGTGATACATTTCATTCCATTGCTGTAATTTGTAACACCTGGGAGTATAATTACATTTATCCTCAGGGGGGTACACACTTACTTTGTGTACCATGTGTGTGGCAACCACAAGGAACCCTAGCTAATATGGTATTTGCTTATACAACTTTACACATCGGTACCATATTTCTCTAACACACAAATTACACAGCTATCTGATCATGTAACTGAGAGATAAACTTTTTTTATTACATCAGTGACATATGTTTACGCAATTACAGAGTTGGATTACTTCACACTTACGAAATTGTATTTTGTCTGTACTGTGTGATCTGTTCATATTTTTTCGGAACCACTGTGATACTATGAGAGCTTTGAATGATATATTTGGTAAGGGAGCATGATTTTAAAGTACGTTTGAGGTAGTTGACACTATTGAAATGAGCAGAGAATTTTTTTTAGGTTTTGAAATTATTGCAGAAAGCTACGACGTTTTTGAGATTTGACTGAGGTGTTATGATATTATTACGACGACGATGTGTACTATGCTGTTGAGATATGTTTATGATCAATAAGATGTTGCTACCGTATATGAGGAATAAGAAGTATGTTGGAAACCAAGAATCGTACTTTAAGAGTTATGAAATGTGCGTAAATGCGTGACTGTATCACAATGCTGACGAATATTTTATTTGGACACTTATATTTATAGGATTTTCTTTCTACAGATTTGCAATGCTACTTCTTGACCTGTGAAATATTTTTATGTGAGACTGTCACTGTAGCGGAAACTGGTGTCGTAAATATTTCCGTAAGAAAGTTAAGTGACCACCTGCACGTAATGCGTTGTGGGCACGCAGCTGTGTCAAACACCTGGAAAACAAGCCATTAGGGTGTGCCTTTCCGGAAGCACAGGTAGGAAAAAAAAAAAAGAAAAAGGCAGGCCTTTATCCTCGCCATTGACATTCCTTTAGAGAAAATATTGCAAATGCGACACCCTCATTACTTCCATTAACCTTGCTATTGACATTCCTTTGTAGAAAGCATCGCAAATATTACACGCTCATTACCTGAAAACATATGATTACTCGTACTTTGTGCTAATTACTGCAATGCTTATGAACTGATGGGAAATATTCGTACATCTGCACACCTGATTATGACAAGTGTCTTTCTATGAGAGTTGAGAGCTACTGACTTACGAAATGCCACATGACTATTGAATGATGTTTTTATGCTTTGGTTTGCGTAATTGCTTATTTCATTTGACATCTGTTTTTCAGCTGTGTTGCAGCATTGGTTTCATAAAATAAAATTAAATGCATTTACTAATGTGAACACTTTCTGTCAACAGATCTATTAAATAATAATTTTGTGATCCACATTCTTCAAAAAAGGTGCACTTGGAAAGGAAAGAACAAGAAGAAGGGACTAGTAACAGTAACTGCATACATAATATTCTTTTCAAGTACATGGTAATATTTCTTTTACAATAAGTTGTTGTGGTGCACCACTTTAATTACTTAGACATTAAGATGTGATTATACATTTCCCTTATCTGCATTGTTATCTTTAGTGTACTATTTTTTTGCTTGAGCTATGTCATGTTTAGATATAAGCTGCTGTTTGCCAGGCATAGTGCTACTGAACTTTAATTTGTGTTACTCTGCTAAGCCAGATTTATTTTTTTGTTTGCTGCGCATTGCCTCATATTAGTTGTAATGTTGAATTGCTTGGTAATTTAGATTTACTGTAGCTTGCTTTGCGATTTTCCATTTTTTCATTGCTGTTTATATTAATTGTTTTATGTGCTGCTGCATTGCCTCGTCCCTTAGTTTAGCATCTGAGCTCAGTAGATTTAAGTTAGCTTAAGAGGGGGTAGACTATATAAGAAACTGACTATGGAGAATAGGTAAAGAATGCATTGAGAAGTTATACACAAAAAAGTACAGAAAACAGGTTTAGGTAGGATTTTCTTGGAAATAAATGTTGAGGTGAGAAATGTGTGAACATATAAATACAGAAAGCATGCTTAGATAGAATTTTTTTGGTGGAAACAAAGGATGAAATAAGAGGAAAGATATATGAAGTTTTGGGTTGGACTGCAGTACCAAATGTTACACTGAAAACGAACCCTATCCTTTCCTATTGGTGTTATCCCACTATGTGTTTGTGTACCCTTGTGTAGTTGTTTTCTTCCTGTCTCTGTGTAGTTTCATAGAATTTTTTCCTCTTTTAATATTAAGCTACATTCACTATGATGAGGAGTACTGTTATCTTCAAATATAATTGGCATTAATAATATGTTATTTACTTTGTAAAGATGTTAGACATTATTCATTCTGTTTAAATGCTCATGTGTGAAGTTGATGTTTCGCAAGTTATTCTGATCTATGTATGTACTCATGTCATAATTCCTGTAACACTGACGTATATGTCTGTTTCTATTCTTTTGTAAAGCCTGTACTACAAATGTTATCTATATTGTTATGTTTTTAATGATGTATTTTGTACCTTTATTGTATTCTTATGTTATAAAATTGTAATTGTCACCAGTTCATGATATTATTAACTTGTTAGTTACATTTCACTGCACACGTTTCTGTTGGTCATAGTATATGGACAATATGTGAGAAGTTGGGACTGTTAGTGTTTGCACGGGTGTTAATAATTCAGCAAGGGACTGGATAACAGCATTGCTGGTTCTAAGGACAATTCCAGAAACTTTGTGAGTACACAAGTGGTGGTTTATGGACTTGCTATATTGTCCGCAAGACTCTTCGATGGTGATTGTGCACCTGCACATTTGCAACAGATGGCTGCTGGCCGTCTCTACAAGGACTACAGTGGGTCTGCGTCTTTGCTGACTCACCAGTACCATTATTTCTACAAGGACTGCAGTGGGTCTGCGCCTGTGGTGGCCCACCAATACCGTAATCTCTACCAGGACTACAGTGGGTCTACTCTGTGATGACCTACCTACCAATATTCTTCAAAACTTCGACTGACTCTGCTGTGGGTTAGCTCCGTTGTGGCGCATTATCTGTCTGCATGTCGAGAGTCAGCCATGTCTTTCCGTTGGAAGCACAACACTACTTCTTCAAGACTGCATGGAAATCCACTACTTCTGTGTGCAATTTCTTTTACTAATGAGACTTTGTGAAAAAAAACTGTAATTACTATTATGATGAATGAGCAGGACTATCTTTATGGACTGTGAGAAAATTTGAGCTTTTGACCAACATAGTATTCATAAGTGTGTGCATTTTATATCTTTGTTACTGTAATTGTGAAAAATTTTTGTCAAATCTGTATTGGCCAGTGCCCAACACCATTTGTAAAAATTTTTTGTGGGGAGCATGGGGGCTATGTAAGTAGGCTGTCTAGGTCCTTATGTAAGTAGGCTGTCTAGGTCCTTACGTAAGTAGGCTGTCTAGGTCCTTACGTAAGTAGGCTGTCTAGGTCCTTACGTAAGTAGGCTGTCTAGGTCCTTACGTAAGTAGGCTGTCTAGGTCCTTACGTAAGTAGGCTGTCTAGGTCCTTACGTAAGTAGGCTGTCTAGGTCCTTACTTAAGTAGGCTGTCTAGGTCCTTACGTAAGTAGGCTGTCTAGGTCCTTACGTAAGTAGGCTGTCTAGGTCCTTACGTAAGTAGGCTGTCTAGGTCCTTACGTAAGTAGGCTGTCTAGGTCCTTACGTAAGTAGGCTGTCTAGGTCCTTACGTAAGTAGGCTGTCTAGGTCCTTACGTAAGTAGGCTGTCTAGGTCCTTACGTAAGTAGGCTGTCTAGGTCCTTACGTAAGTAGGCTGTCTAGGTCCTTACGTAAGTAGGCTGTCTAGGTCCTTACGTAAGTAGGCTGTCTAGGTCCTTACGTAAGTAGGCTGTCTAGGTCCTTACGTAAGTAGGCTGTCTAGGTCCTTACGTAAGTAGGCTGTCTAGGTCCTTACGTAAGTAGGCTGTCTAGGTCCTTACGTAAGTAGGCTGTCTAGGTCCTTACGTAAGTAGGCTGTCTAGGTCCTTACGTAAGTAGGCTGTCTAGGTCCTTACGTAAGTAGGCTGTCTAGGTCCTTACGTAAGTAGGCTGTCTAGGTCCTTACGTAAGTAGGCTGTCTAGGTCCTTACGTAAGTAGGCTGTCTAGGTCCTTACGTAAGTAGGCTGTCTAGGTCCTTACGTAAGTAGGCTGTCTAGGTCCTTACGTAAGTAGGCTGTCTAGGTCCTTACGTAAGTAGGCTGTCTAGGTCCTTACGTAAGTAGGCTGTCTAGGTCCTTACGTAAGTAGGCTGTCTAGGTCCTTACGTAAGTAGGCTGTCTAGGTCCTTACGTAAGTAGGCTGTCTAGGTCCTTACGTAAGTAGGCTGTCTAGGTCCTTACGTAAGTAGGCTGTTTAGGTCCTTACGTAAGTAGGCTGTTTAGGTCCTTACGTAAGTAGGCTGTTTAGGTCCTTACGTAAGTAGGCTGTTTAGGTCCTTACGTAAGTAGGCTGTTTAGGTCCTTACGTAAGTAGGCTGTTTAGGTCCTTACGTAAGTAGGCTGTTTAGGTCCTTACGTAAGTAGGCTGTTTAGGTCCTTACGTAAGTAGGCTGTTTAGGTCCTTACGTAAGTAGGCTGTTTAGGTCCTTACGTAAGTAGGCTGTTTAGGTCCTTACGTAAGTAGGCTGTTTAGGTCCTTACGTAAGTAGGCTGTTTAGGTCCTTACGTAAGTAGGCTGTTTAGGTCCTTACGTAAGTAGGCTGTTTAGGTCCTTACGTAAGTAGGCTGTTTAGGTCCTTACGTAAGTAGGCTGTTTAGGTCCTTACGTAAGTAGGCTGTTTAGGTCCTTACGTAAGTAGGCTGTTTAGGTCCTTACGTAAGTAGGCTGTTTAGGTCCTTACGTAAGTAGGCTGTTTAGGTCCTTACGTAAGTAGGCTGTTTAGGTCCTTACGTAAGTAGGCTGTTTAGGTCCTTACGTAAGTAGGCTGTTTAGGTCCTTACGTAAGTAGGCTGTTTAGGTCCTTACGTAAGTAGGCTGTTTAGGTCCTTACGTAAGTAGGCTGTTTAGGTCCTTACGTAAGTAGGCTGTTTAGGTCCTTACGTAAGTAGGCTGTTTAGGTCCTTACGTAAGTAGGCTGTTTAGGTCCTTACGTAAGTAGGCTGTTTAGGTCCTTACGTAAGTAGGCTGTTTAGGTCCTTACGTAAGTAGGCTGTTTAGGTCCTTACGTAAGTAGGCTGTTTAGGTCCTTACGTAAGTAGGCTGTTTAGGTCCTTACGTAAGTAGGCTGTTTAGGTCCTTACGTAAGTAGGCTGTTTAGGTCCTTACGTAAGTAGGCTGTTTAGGTCCTTACGTAAGTAGGCTGTTTAGGTCCTTACGTAAGTAGGCTGTTTAGGTCCTTACGTAAGTAGGCTGTTTAGGTCCTTACGTAAGTAGGCTGTTTAGGTCCTTACGTAAGTAGGCTGTTTAGGTCCTTACGTAAGTAGGCTGTTTAGGTCCTTACGTAAGTAGGCTGTTTAGGTCCTTACGTAAGTAGGCTGTTTAGGTCCTTACGTAAGTAGGCTGTTTAGGTCCTTACGTAAGTAGGCTGTTTAGGTCCTTACGTAAGTAGGCTGTTTAGGTCCTTACGTAAGTAGGCTGTTTAGGTCCTTACGTAAGTAGGCTGTTTAGGTCCTTACGTAAGTAGGCTGTTTAGGTCCTTACGTAAGTAGGCTGTTTAGGTCCTTACGTAAGTAGGCTGTTTAGGTCCTTACGTAAGTAGGCTGTTTAGGTCCTTACGTAAGTAGGCTGTTTAGGTCCTTACGTAAGTAGGCTGTTTAGGTCCTTACGTAAGTAGGCTGTTTAGGTCCTTACGTAAGTAGGCTGTTTAGGTCCTTACGTAAGTAGGCTGTTTAGGTCCTTACGTAAGTAGGCTGTTTAGGTCCTTACGTAAGTAGGCTGTTTAGGTCCTTACGTAAGTAGGCTGTTTAGGTCCTTACGTAAGTAGGCTGTTTAGGTCCTTACGTAAGTAGGCTGTTTAGGTCCTTACGTAAGTAGGCTGTTTAGGTCCTTACGTAAGTAGGCTGTTTAGGTCCTTACGTAAGTAGGCTGTTTAGGTCCTTACGTAAGTAGGCTGTTTAGGTCCTTACGTAAGTAGGCTGTTTAGGTCCTTACGTAAGTAGGCTGTTTAGGTCCTTACGTAAGTAGGCTGTTTAGGTCCTTACGTAAGTAGGCTGTTTAGGTCCTTACGTAAGTAGGCTGTTTAGGTCCTTACGTAAGTAGGCTGTTTAGGTCCTTACGTAAGTAGGCTGTTTAGGTCCTTACGTAAGTAGGCTGTTTAGGTCCTTACGTAAGTAGGCTGTTTAGGTCCTTACGTAAGTAGGCTGTTTAGGTCCTTACGTAAGTAGGCTGTTTAGGTCCTTACGTAAGTAGGCTGTTTAGGTCCTTACGTAAGTAGGCTGTTTAGGTCCTTACGTAAGTAGGCTGTTTAGGTCCTTACGTAAGTAGGCTGTTTAGGTCCTTACGTAAGTAGGCTGTTTAGGTCCTTACGTAAGTAGGCTGTTTAGGTCCTTACGTAAGTAGGCTGTTTAGGTCCTTACGTAAGTAGGCTGTTTAGGTCCTTACGTAAGTAGGCTGTTTAGGTCCTTACGTAAGTAGGCTGTTTAGGTCCTTACGTAAGTAGGCTGTTTAGGTCCTTACGTAAGTAGGCTGTTTAGGTCCTTACGTAAGTAGGCTGTTTAGGTCCTTACGTAAGTAGGCTGTTTAGGTCCTTACGTAAGTAGGCTGTTTAGGTCCTTACGTAAGTAGGCTGTTTAGGTCCTTACGTAAGTAGGCTGTTTAGGTTCTTACGTAAGTAGGCTGTTTACGTTCTTATGTTTAGGTTCTTATGTAAGTAGGCTGTTTAGGTTCTTATATTGGTAACGCCGCCGCCACGTAGCGCTCTCTGTATGAAAATGAAATCACTGGCTGTGCTGTGTGCAGTCTGTGGCTAGTTTGCATTGTTGTCTGCCATTGTAGAGGGGCAGCTGGATGTTAACAGCGCGTAGCGTTGCGCAGTTGGAGGTGAGCCGCCAGCAGTGGTGGATGTGGGGAGAGAGATGGCGGAGTTTTGAAATTTGTCATGAACTGCTGTATTTATATATGATGATATCAAGGTAAATACATTGTTTGTTCTCTATTAATATCTTTCATTTGCTAACTATCCTTATCAATAGTTAGTGCCTTCCATAGTTTGAATCTCTTATTTAGCTGGCAGTAGTGGCGCTCGCTGTATTGCAGTAGCTTGAGCAGCGAAGATTTTTGTGAGGTAAGTGATTTGTGAAAGGTATAGTTTAATGTTAGTCAGGGCCATTCTTTTGTAGGGAATTTTGAAAGTCAGATTGCGTTGCGCTAACTAAATATTGTGTGTCAGTTTAAGCACAGTCATGTATAAATTGTTCAAAGGGGAAGTTTCAGTTGTATCAGCACAATTCTCTCAAATTTATCAGCCTCATAACTATTATTCACCAATAAGGAGTGCTAAATTCCTCAGCATCGAAGCGTCTAGAGAGATCGTGGGTATTTGAACGTGGGACGTGAGTAAGATTGATACCGAACTGTATACGCAGAACGTCAGTTGCAGTGTTGGTATGAGAAAATTGGTCTGTACCATCAGCGCCGGTCAGTGCAAGTTTGGAACAGGTGTTATATACTTTGCAAAAGCAAAATATTGAAGTGTACTCATATGGAACTCAGCTCATCCTGCGCTTTCATGAGACATCAGATGTAGCGGGTATAGTACACTCCTACTTCTGATCAGTTTCAAATTATGTCAGAGACAGTGTTGCAGGGATGGTTGCTTGAAGACAGGAAGAATTACGAGATGCATACAGAGAGGTCATATAGAGTTTTGACCAGGGTCTTTAGCCTATAGGTTCAACGAAGAGGTAGCTAGTTTCGAAATAGAGGGCAGAGTGCCAGAGCTTTGAATCTCCGACGTTGTCCCACGAATGTGAGAACACGTTGAGACTCCATCCAGAAGGGGTCGGGTATAGCAAATCGTTATAAAATGTTACCGAATTTATGAAGTGTTTCGGCTAAGGTAGGTAACTTTTGCACCACCTCTCTGCTGATGGCTATTTCGTACACTAAGAAACAGTTTTTGTGTCATGTGATGTAGACTGTAACAGGGTTCGTGATATGTCCACATCTATATGACCCTCACAGAGTGATGGAGCGTGTAGTTTAGCAATGATACAGACATTGAGAACCATGCTGCAAGGTCACTGGCTGATAGCATCGCAAGATCAACACGAAGAAATGTTTTGCTGACGTGGCAGCTCGTCGAGAGCACTGGTTTCAACCTCAAGTAACAGTACAATGCGTTGAAATTACGGTAAACCTAGTAAAAATACGAAAATTGATGGAAAATACGCAAAACTGATGAGAAATATGGAGGGATGAGGTACTTACATGCTCACCTGGGTGTATGGAAATCATTCCGTTCCTCCACCGGTGGGATTGACAACTGATGGTCCATACTATCTGTGCTCTACGGGTTTAAACTTCGGAGGATGCCCCCTTGTACGACATGTGGTTATGCACTGTAAGGCATAAAAATTAAAGACACAGTGCCCAAAGATTTGGAGATCAGGATGACTACCACCTAGGACACCAAAGCAGCGATCATATACCTGGGTGAAATATGCACCACCAATATGAGGAATCAATGCTCAGGGTCTCTCTGAAAAATGCAAAACCGAGACATGTACTGTGAAAGATGAGATTAAATGTGGAGACCATGACCTTTGGACAGCTGTTTGGAAACTCTCCACAATGTGAAAAACTCTTCCGGTTTCCATATGTTGTGATATCCTTCACAGTTTTGTCAATAAGAAACACCACCTGTCTTCTTTCGAGCACCCTGTGTGTTGTGGGGGAAGCATAGTTAACACCGTGCAATGTTCAGCCTTCTGTGAGAGCCAACGGATCGACACATGTTAATGTCAGTTTTGCACCTGACACAGATCTCGAAGTCACGGTTTTGTATCCCTCGTGGAAGGCTGCGCGTGGGTAGGAGCAGGAGAAGGAAAAAGTAACACGTCGGTACTGCAAGAAAGTAAAAGTGGTTTACTGGTGCAAGGAAAGTAATACATAACTTTGCAAGGAGGTGCGAAGGGTCCCGGCCGTCTGCTCTCGATCAAATGGGCAGAATCTGTAGCGATGCTCGTAGAGCTCTCCAGCGCCGGATAGAGGGCGCTGTCGGTGTCTGTCGTAGTGTCAACTTAATTGGCACTTAAGCCAGTCGATACCACATCCCTCCGCCCTGAAATGACGCACCGTCGTCGAGTACGGTTTCCGACGGCGGGTGGAGGGACCCTAGGGCGGCACAGCTGAACTGCCGGGGCACGCTGTCCACCCGCGACCCCAAATTGCTCGTGAGGGGGCGAGGAAAACGCCCCACGGAAAACCTGCCCAGGCCGCGCACCGCTACTGGGTATGCTCAGATGAGGAGGCGGAGCAACGATCTCCATGGGCGGCGGCGGCGGCGTGACGCCAGCCTGAGGGTCTATCGGTTCTGCCACCGCGGAGGAGCACGGCGGCGGCGGCGGCGGCGAGAGGAGTGCGGCCCGTGTAGGGGACCGGACCGGCAGCGGCGACGACAGCAGCACCAGCAGCAGTAGGGCTTCACCGGCGGAGGCGCGAGCGGCGGAGGCGCCGGCGGTGGAGCCGGGGGCGGAAGCCGCGAAGCCTCCAATTCTGCCGGAAAACCGGCGGCACAAACGAATCTGGTTCCGGTGTCGCTCGACAGTGCCGGAGGGACCGGAATGAGAAATAAGGCGCGGCCGAGCTGGCGAAGAATGCGGCCCTGCTCCCAGCGCTGCCTGCCAGAGGAAACGCGATCGAACACCAAATCGTGCGGCGCCGAGCCAGAACGAGGCGAAGCAGTGGGAGTGTGAAACAGCTGCAGGAGCGAGCGACGGGCGCGGCCGTGTAACAATTCCGCTGCGGAGCGGCTGCCGCGCGGCTGAGAGCGATACGAAGCGAGGGAAGTCCGGAGCGTGGCGCACAACTCGCTCGTCGACTCCGACGCACGCACAAAACGTTCGGCCTCACTGTTCGACTGGGGGTGGAATGGGGCTGAGGTCAGATGGCGACTGCCATTAGCAGCACAGAACGCTTCGAACACTGAGGACACGAACTGGGGGCCACTGTCGGAGACAGTAACTTCCGGAAGGCCCTCGATGCAAAAAATATACGTCAAAGCCCAAATAGTACTGGCAGATGTAGCAGAAGACATAGATACAACAAAAGGAAAGTTGCTGTACGCATCGATAACTATCAACCGGCGGGTATCCCAGAAAGGACCTGCAAAATCAATACGAACGTGCTGCCGAGGCGCAGGAGGAGTCGGCCACGCGAAGAAGCACTGGCGGGGCGCAGACGGATGCTCCGCGCAAGAGCGACAGTTAGCGAGCAAATTCTCTATTTGTTTATCAATGCCGACCCGTGTGCAGAGACGACGCGCTAATTGCTTCGTCCGCACTATACCCGAATGGCCGGCACGTGGGAATTGGAGGATTTCAGACTGCGACGAACGAGGTACAACCGCACGAGACTGATCATTCCCAGTTCGTAACAAGATAACACTGGTGTACAGACAAGTTGTGACGTTGCGCAAAGTAACGTCGAACTAGTGGATCTCGAATCTGCGTAGCAGACAGAGGCCATCGAGTACGAATATACTGCAAGAGAATCTGCAAAGAAGCGTCGGCGGCTGTCGCGGAAGCAATGCGACGAAAATCCGACGGAAAACCATCAGCTAATTCCTTATCTTGCGAATCAAACGTGCAGGACAATTCGGAAGAATGTAACACTGCGTCAGGACCGATAGGTAAACGAGGCAAACCATCAGCATTGGCATTCTGGGCCGTAGGCCAAAACGAAATTTCGTAATTGTAGTTAGACAAGAACAAAGACCAACGTTGCAACTTTTGTGCCGTACGGGCCGGAACTGGCTTTGACAGATGGAACAACGACGTCAAAGGCTTATGGTCGGTGACCAAATAGAACTTGCGACGGTACAAAAAATCATGAAACTGTCACTCCATATACAACAGCTAAACCTTCTTCGTTAATTTGAGAATAGTTTTGCTGGGCAGAATTGAGCAACTTAGCCGCAAAAGCGATCGGGCGAGCGACAGAATTAATGCGCTGCGAGAGAACCACTCCGATGCCGTGAGAAGATGCATCGACAGCCAAAACAACTGGTTTGGAGGGATCGAAAGGACTCAAACAGCGATCACTCAACAGATGAGAGCTTGTGGAAAGCAGCGTCACGTTCCGAAGACCAAACAAAAGGAATGTTCTTACACCGAAGGCGATGCAAAGGCGCTGGAATCTGCGCTGCATGTGGTATAAACCGAAGATAATATGAAATTTTGCCCAACAGACTGAAGTTCTTTCCAGTTGCTGGGTGCTGGCAAGTCTCTGATCACACTGAGATTTGACGACGAGGGGTTGATACGCTGCCCATTAATCCTATGTCCTAAATATTGAATCTCAGTTTGAAAAGATTTGCATTTGTCTGTTACACTTTAGTCCTGCTTGCAAAAGTACAGTAAATAAGGCACGCAAATTCTGCAAATTTTCGTCAGGGGTGCGACCTGATACGACTATATCGTCCAGATAGTTGGAACAACCAGGGACAGTGGCACAACTGCTGCAAATAAGACAAAAATAGCAGGAGCCGAAGCACAACCGAACAGAATGCGGCGAAACTTGAACAGGCCAAGGTGGGTGTCGATCACAAAATAGCGCTGCGACTGTTCGTCGAGCGGAATCAAAGTATGCGTCAAGCAAGTCAATCGTCGAAAAGAATTTTCCCGCACCAAGCTTATCAAAAATGTCTTCAGGACGCGGTAAGGGAAATGTAGCTACCACTGTCTGGGGATTTACTGTAGACAGTCAGCACAAATACGGAGACGACCGTTTGGTTTGTTCACACACTGTAAGTAGGCTGTTTATGTTTTCTCTATGTAAGTAGGCTGTTTATGTTTTCTTATTGGCAACGTTACGTAGCGCTCAATATGAAAATCACTGGCTGTGCTGTGTGCAGTCTGTGGCTAGTTTGCATTGTTGTCTGCCATTGTAGTGTTGGGCAGCGGCAGCTGGATGTGAACAGCGCGTAGCGTTGCGCAGTTGGAGGTGAGACGCCAGCAGTGGTGGATGTGGGGAGAGAGATGGCGGAGTTTTGAAATTTGTCATGAACTGCTATATTTATATATGATGATATCAAGGTAAATATATTGTTTGTTCTCTATTAATATCTTTCATTTGCTAACTATCCCTATCAGTAGTTAGTGCCTTCCATAGTTTGAATCTTTTATTTAGCTGGCAGTAGTGGCTCTCGCTGTATTGCAGTAGCTTGAGCAGCGAAGATTTTTGTGAGGTAAGCGATTTGTGAAAGGTATAGTTTAATGTTAGTCAGGGCCATTCTTTCGTAGGGATTTTTTGAAAGTCAGATTGCGTTGCGCTAACAAAATATTGTGTGTCAGTTTAAGCACAGTCTTTTGTATAATTGATCAATAGGGGAAGTTTCATATGTCGACCCTTAGCCGAGGATACCTCACTGGAATCTTCTGATCTTTTGTTGTAGTTTGTGTAATTAGTGTAGATTTTGTTTATTTCTAGCGCGTAATTGTAGAGAAAATCTCCTTTGTAGTTGTAGTCTTTCATTGTTGTACAGTAAAACAGTTGTGGCATGCATGTAGATTTGCACCAAGTATTTCGCAGCTGCAATTAACTAGATATTATTTTCAGTGTTATGTTAATGTGTTCTCTTATTTTTGCTCTTCAAATTGTGCTTTTCTGTGTTGTCGTGTGAAATATTGTGACAATAATGGCGTGTGAAAAACGTAATACTAGGCTCCAAAGTAAACTGAGAAATGACAGTGAAAATGAAAGCAGTGTGTTAGCGCCACCGAGTAATGAATTAACTGATGTTCAAAGTAGTAATTTGGTAATTGTGCATAGGGAAATGGAGCGGGCTGCAAACAATGGTGTAGACAGTGAAACAGGTAGTGAACAGGGAAGCATTATCGATCGATCGGTCGGCAACATCTCGCCTCAGGAATCCGAAATGACAGGACACAATTTCGCAAATACTGTAGATTCAGGTTTTGGGTTATCACCGTTTTCTCAAATAAGTCAAGACGCATTTTCTGTTTGTCAAAATGTGAATGTTGCCGGTGCAAATGCACTGCCGAAAAGCGTAGAGAAACAGATTCCAGACACTAATACATTATTATTGCAATTAATGCAACAAATGGAACAAAATCAGAGACAAATGGGACAAAATCTTAAAAAGTTAGACACTACACTTGAACAAACACGTGAAGATTTAACCACTGAGTTACATAACATCGAATCGAAATGTCAAAAGGTCTGTAATGACGTAAAAACACAAATTTGTGAGCATTTCCAACCTATTTTTTCGCGTCATGAAAATATATTACAGAATCACGAAGCAGCCATAAAAGAACTGCAAACTATTGTTCATGAAAATCATGAGACCTTGCAAGCTAAAATTGACTCAGTTGCATCTACCGATTCGGTTACGCAACTTGCAAGAACTCAGGAAAACAAAGGACACAGTAGATACCCTGAAAATTGGTTCAGAAAGACACATGGAGGAAATAAGTACACTATCGGAGAAAGTAGCCGAACTTTCGGATCAGGTCACTAACTTATCTACGAAGGTAGATGATAATCTGAATGACACAAAACCGGTAGTCTTTAATGACACAGAAGAGTGCGAACAAATTAGGAAATTCAAACAAAATCAGAATCAAATTAATACGCAACACCAAAGAGAAATCCGCGAAGTACAAGATCAGCTGACACAGGTAGTACAAGAATTACGTATTTCAGAGGACACTCGCGCCCCAATACGGGAAGAGGGACATAGAAATACGGAACAGCCACAAAATAATAACACAGCGCATTTCGGAAATTATGAAAGAAATTGGCAAGGTGCACCGAATTTTGAAATGGAACCGCCGAAACGACGTAACAATGACCGATATGCGACTCGCCGACATGATGACTTTGACTATAAGCTGTTCATTACTACACGTAAATTCAACACATTTAAGAATTCTGGCAACGACATTCATCCACAAGCATGGCTCCATCAATTCTCTCATTGTTTTCCTCCCAACTGGTCGTTAGAACACAGATTAGAATTTATCTGTGGCTACTTGGAGAATGAACCAGCTGTAAGAATGCGATCGGTAATTCACGATTGCCACAGTGAAGGAGAGTTTTACCATGCCTTCCTCTCAGCATATTGGTCTCAACCCACACTAGACCGTGTAAAACATAGCATCATGATGATGAAACACTTTGAACAATCTGAATTTTCCAGTCTTGTCAAATATTTTGAAGACATGTTGCATAAGAATCAATATCTTTCAAACCCATACAGCCCCTCAGAACTCATCCGCATTTGCTTAATCAAACCGCCTGAACATTTACGACATATTATTTTGGCAGGACGTTGCAAAGACGACATTGAAGCATTTCAGGGACTGTTACAAGAACTAGAAATTGACACTGATAATCGCGGAACGCGAAAACAAGGACACAACAATTACAGGTCACATCCGTCACAATTCCGTGACGACAGAAACAATAACCGGACACGACTGGTCTATTCTTACAACGCAAATCGTGACCAAAATAGACACCACCCGTACGACAACCGCTGGCAGAGTAATAATAGTTACAGACAAAGATCGCATTTCCGTAGTAATGACTATCACAGAGACAATCAGAGAAACAGACAATATGGGAACCAAAACAAGTATTATCAAGGGAGGCAGAATAACTTCAGACGCAACAGTTCGGCGCAGAGTTACGATTCAGGGAGAAATTCTCCACCACATGACCGACAAACAAGAAACTATGTAAACTACCGACAAAACGACAGACGTGAATTTCATCAGAACTGGCGGGATTCTAACAGAGCTGGGCCCTCTCGGCAAGGCGAATTTGTAGAAGTTAGGTCTCCTAATCCCAATAACGACGCACGCCAACAAAGGAACAGACAATGACTCGCACCGCAGGCATCCGCGTGCGCCGGCTGGCTCAGAGAAAAATAACATAGACGCTAACCTTGAGAAAAATTCCAGTATTCTTTACCGACGTATATCACATGATAATTGCGTTGAAGTTTAAACTCTGCGTACTAGGAAGAGTAAAGGTTTACACCACATTTCACATGTAAAACCGTTTATTGAAAGATAATCTGCTTTTTAACTTTGTCTTTGCCATATAACATTTCACTTTACATTACTAGTATGCTGTGTCAGACTTAAGAAACTGTTAACATACAACTATGTTTGAAGTTAAATATCCAGTCTAGAACCTAGGGAACATTTTTAAACAGAAATTACGAATGCATTGTTATAGTGAACAGACGACACAGTGTTGTATTTGTACATTCTTGCTTGTTAGTTGCACGATTACGTAACGACTATAAGGCTCACATACTTAGAACATTTACCAGTACTGCTAATGAGATTTTAATGCAACATTTTGGTTTACTTGAAAATACATTCTGGGTTTAAAGTACTTTCTGTGAGATACCAGACGACACAGTGGTTAGTTTATGTGACAACTACACGGTTTTATCACGACGCTACTAATGAGTGAAAATTTACAATGTTGGTTTTGCAGTGTTTCTGTTTTATATCTGCACAGTTTTCTGTTTTATTCTGGAAAGTAAAACAGGTTTTAGTAGTAACTTTTGTAGTATAGCTACAATGAGACTGCCTTTTCCGTAGCACAACAATACGTTACTGTACAGTACTTTCTTCATCACGGCAATAAGCGTAATAACTAAGACATTTATACGCAAAGCATTTCACTTTTGTGTATTATGAGGTAAGTACATTGACTTCTGCAGAACTTAGCTTTCGGAGGACGATAACTACGACACTTCCACAGAGATTATGTTGCAACAAGACGCACATTTGGCGCTACAGTACACGTATTTGAGTGATTAATTTTGTACTTAAAACATTTATTTTTAAAGATTTTTTTAATTACAAAGAAAGTTTTCCGTGATACATTTCATTCCATTGCTGTAATTTGTAACACCTGGGAGTATAATTACATTTATCCTCAGGGGGGTACACACTTACTTTGTGTACCATGTGTGTGGCAACCACAAGGAACCCTAGCTAATATGGTATTTGCTTATACAACTTTACACATCGGTACCATATTTCTCTAACACACAAATTACACAGCTATCTGATCATTTAACTGTGAGAAACATTTTTTTTACTACATCAGTGACATGTTTACGCAATACACAGTTGGGTAACTTCACACTTATGAAACTGTATTTTGTCTGTACTTTGTAAACTGTTCATATTTTTTCGGAATCATTGTGATACTATGAGAGCTTTGAATGATGTATTTGGTAAGGGAGCATGATTTTAAAGTACGTTTGAGGTAGATGACACTATTGAAATGAGCAGAGAATTTTTTTAGGTTTTGAAATTATTGGAGGAAGCTACGACGATTTTGAGATTTGACTGAGGTGTTATGATATTATTACGACGACGATGTGTACTATGCTGTTGAGATATGTTTATGATCAATAAGATGTTGCTACCGTATATGAGGAATAAGAAGTATGTTGGAAACCAAGAATCGTACTTTAAGAGTTATGAAATGTGCGTAAATGCGTGAATGTATCACAATGCTGACGAATATTTTATTTGGACACTTATATTTATAGGATTTTCTTTCTACAGATTTGCAACGCAAATCTTGACCTGTGAAATATTTTTATGTGAAACTGTCACTGTAGCAGAAACTGCTGTCGTAAATATTTCCGTAAGAAAGTTAAGTGACCACCTGCACGTAATGCGTCGTGGGCACCCAGCTGTGTCGGACGCCTGGAGAGAGGGCCATTGGCGCGTGCCTTTCAGAGCACAGGAAGGAAAAAAAAGGGAGGCCATTATCCTGGCCATTGTCATTCCTTTAGAGAAAGCATCGCAAATCCGACACGCTAATTACTTGGAAACATATCGTACTTTCTGATATTTACTGAAATGCCTAATGAAATGACAAGAAATAGTTTGTCTACACACCTGACTATGACTACTGTCTTTCTAGATGAGAGATTTTTTTACTACTTATGAAATGCCACATGACTATTGAACGATGTTCTTACGCTTTGCTTTGTACATAGTTGCTTATTTCATTTGATATCTAGTTTCTAGCTGCACTGCAGCATTGGTTAAAATAAAATTTTATAGATGTACTAATATAAATATTTTCTGTCTACAGATCGAGTATATAATAATTTTTTTCAAAAAAATGAGGGAGCACAAAGCGACATTTACCTTCACAGGAACTACATTCATAATTTTCTTTTCAAGTACTTGGTAATTTCTTTTGTAGAATAAATTGTGATGCATCACTGTAGTGTTAAGATGTGACATAGGTATTAGACATGGCCATTTTTAGTGTAATATTTTTTTCTGCTTGAGCTATGTCATGTTTTGATATAAGTTATTACATTTGCTGCTGCTAGCTTTGCCAATCTGTATTTTTTGTCATTGCTGCTTGTGTTAATTGTTTTGTGCTGCTGCATTGCCTCGTCCCTTAGTTTAGCATCTGAGCTCAGTAGATTTAAGTTAGCTTAAGATGGGGTAGGCTATATGAGAGAACGAGATGCGATGAATTGGAAGAAATGCATTGAGAAGCTATAAGAAAATGGTTTGGCCAAAAAAAAAGTATTTTGAAAGAGGATATGAGCAAAAAAGTAGGGTTTAGGGACAACAGGTTTACGTAGGATTTTCTTGGAAATAAATAATGAGGTAAGAAATATGTGAACATATAAATACAGAAAGCATGCTTTGATAGGATTTTTTTGGTGGAAACAAATTTTGAAATAAGACGAAAGATCTATGGAATGAAGTTTTAGGTTGGACTGCAGTACCAAATGTTACACTGAAAACAAACCCTGCTCTTTCCTCTTGTGTTATTCTGCTATGTGTTTGTGTACTCTTGTATATTTATGTTTTTCCTGTCTTTATGTGTTTAGCGGATATGAGTTACATTGTAGAATTTTTCTGATACTATGTTATTTACTTTGTAAAGATGTTAGACATTATTAATTCTATTCTGTTTAAATGCTCATGTGTGAAGTTGATGTTTCAAAAGTTATTGTGATCCTTTATGTATGTACTCATGTCATAATTCCACTGATGTATATGTTTATTTCTATTCTTTTGTAAAGCCTGTGTTACTACAAATGTTATCTGTATTGTTATGTTCTTTAATGATGTATTTTGTACCTTTGTAATTGTATTTTCATGTTGTAAATTTATAATTGTACAGACACCAGTTCTTCAAATTAAGTTACATTTCACTGCACACGTTTCTGTTGGTCATAGTATATGGACAATATGTGAGAAGTAGGGACTGATAGTGTTTGCACGTGTGTTAATGATTCAGCAAGGGACTGGATAACAGCATTGCTGGTTCTAAGGACAATTTCAAAAACTTTGTGAGTGCACAAGTGGTGGTTTATGGACTTGCTATATTATCCGCAAGACTCTTCAACGGTGATTGTGCACCTGCACAGTCACAACAGATGGCTGCTGGCTATCTCTCCAAGGACTACAGTGGGTCTGCATCTTTGATGACCCACCAGTACCATTATCTCTACAAGGACTACAGTGGGTCTGCATCTATGATGACCCAACATGCCATTATTTCTACAAGGACTGCAGTGGGTCTGCACCTCTGGTGGCCCATCAATACCGTAATCTCTACCAGGACTACAGTGGGTCTGCTCTGTGATGACCTACCTACCAATACTCTTCAAAATTTCGACTGACTCTGCTGTGGGTTTGCTCTGTTGTGGCCCATTACCTGTCTGCATGTCGAGAGTCAGCACTGTCTTTCCATTGGAAGGACAACACTACTTCTTCAAGACTGCATGGAAATCCACTACTTCCGTGTGCATTTTCTTTTACTGCTCAGACTTTGAGAAAAACACTGCTATTCTCCTGTTATGTACGATTAGGACTGTCTTTATGGACTGAGACAATTTTAGCTTTTGACCAACATTGTATCAATAAGTGTGTGCATTTGATTTCTTTGTTATTGTAACTATGAAAAATTTTTTCAAATCTGTATTGGCCACTGCCCAATCCAATTTGTAAAATTTTTTGTGGGGAGCATGGGGGCTTGTAAGTAGGCTGTTTATGTTTTCTCTATGTAAGTAGGCTGTTTATTTTTTCTTATTGGCAACGTTACGTAGCGCTCAATATGAAAATCACTGGCTGTGCTGTGTGCAGTCTGTGGCTAGTTTGCATTGTTGTCTGCCATTGTAGTGTTGGGCAGCGGCAGCTGGATGTGAACAGCGCGTAGCGTTGCGCAGTTGGAGGTGAGACGCCAGCAGTGGTGGATGTGGGGAGAGAGATGGCGGAGTTTTGAAATTTGTCATGAACTGCTATATTTATATATGATGATATCAAGGTAAATATATTGTTTGTTCTCTATTAATATCTTTCATTTGCTAACTATCCCTATCAGTAGTTAGTGCCTTCCATAGTTTGAATCTTTTATTTAGCTGGCAGTAGTGGCTCTCGCTGTATTGCAGTAGCTTGAGCAGCGAAGATTTTTGTGAGGTAAGCGATTTGTGAAAGGTATAGTTTAATGTTAGTCAGGGCCATTCTTTCGTAGGGATTTTTTGAAAGTCAGATTGCGTTGCGCTAACAAAATATTGTGTGTCAGTTTAAGCACAGTCTTTTGTAATTGTTCAAAGGGGACGTTTCAACACTATAAGCGAAGCCCATGCCGAAGCAGAAAAGGTTCAATGACACCACTGCCTAGCATATGCATAAGTTCAGCAGCTACGGCGTCGCGAAGTGCGTGCGGTACAGGGCGTGCGAGCCGGAAAATAGGCATGGCATTGTCTAACTACAACATGCGCTGCAAAGTCTGTGGCGCAACCAAGTCCATCAGGAAAGAGTTCAGCAAAATCACCGCATAGTGCGGCAACACTGCACGGTCACTAGTGGTGATGCAAAGTACACTGTCCTGAATTGCGAGGCCAAGAAGTTGAAATGCGCGCATGCCAAAAATGTTCGTAACATGACTAGAGCGGAGCACACGGAAAGACACCGTACGCCTCGTTGCACCATACGTGGCTTGCAAACGACACACGCCGAGCACAGATTTCCTGTCCAGTAAATGCAGTCAGTGTGGAATGTGAACGACGAAGCGGGAGCGAACCGAGAAAGTCATACGTAGATTTTTTCAGTAAGGAAACTGACACCAGTGTCCAGCTGCATGCTAACAGAACGTCCACAAATGTCCAAAGTCACAAAGATTTCTCGCATCGCGCTGAATGCGAGAGGAAGTGTCTGGCAAAACTTTATTCACCCGACGAGCTGTCGGAGCACGTGAAGCAGAAGGCTTTGAATAAATGGCATTAACGTACATAGGCTGATGTGAATCACGATCGTGGCGGTTTCCGTTGCAGTGGCGCCCACGCGAGTCACGCGAACGGGAGACAAGTTCGGAATTACAGTTTCTCTTACTACACACAGCTTGCACATGTCCCTTCTTATTACAAAATAAGACTGTGCTTGCCGGGATGGGCAACTGTCCCGCAGTTCGGACTTTATTTCAGTTTGTTAGAGGATGACTGGATTGAACAATGTTTACGTGCGTGCGAGCGGCGCGGCGTAGCTGGCGGGAAAGGCACGTGTTGAGCCCCGCTAGCAGTACACACACCCGGGGTCACGAACGCGGAAGTAGCCATGTCTGAAGTATGTCTTTCTAGCAAGTCCACTGCTTCCTACAAAGACGGGTTTTTAAATTTGTCGATTTGCTCGCGGATGCAGTGATCCGCCACATTCTGCACAATAGCGTCTCTAATCATTATATCCGCATATGAGCGTCCACATGAGCAATCAAAGTGACAACCAGAAGTTAGACCTGGAAGGTCCGCTAACCAAGATTTATTCGACTGAGTAGGGCCACGCAGGAGGCGACAGAATTTAGCGTTCAGCTCCCACATTTACACTGCCACGGAAGTGAGAGTTCAAAGCTTCAATCACTCCGTCGTAAGTTTTAGTTTCTGGGCGGGTGGTGGGAAACAATTTCACGAGCACACCCTACAACACAACACCCGCGTTGGCAATGAAAAAGGCAAGCCGCTCTGTACCTGGTACGTTGTATGCTGCGAAGTGTGCCTCGAGCTGGGCGATGTATTCTGGCCAGCGTTCAATGTCTTGATTGAAGGCACGAAAAGGCAGCGCCGTCGGCGAGAGCGTCAGAGGCGCCGAAGTAGCTGCAGTTTGTAGCGTGACCAGTCCATTTATGGCAGCAACAGCTGCGTCACTTGCTGAGCCTGAAAACGTACAAGGTCGGACAGCGAAGCCTGTTCCTGTGGCGAAGACACAGTTTACACAAATGAAAGTCTATATAGCTAAAGGTGGGAGCACGCAGATAGTCACTGAATCACACGGGGGTATCACAAGAAAAGCTAAAGCAGTACCGAGCAAAAAATGAATTGATAGGAAGGGAAAGGGGAGTCCTCGTCGCCAACTTTTGTATCCCGCCTGGAAGGCGGCGCGTGGGTAGGAGCAGGAGCAGGAAAAAGTAATACACGTCGGTACTGCAAGAAAGAAAGTGGTTTACTGGTGCAAGAAGAGTAATACATAACTTTGCAAGGCGGTGCGAAGCTGAAGCGAAAGGTCCCGGCCGGCTGCTCTCGATCAAATGGGCAGAATCTGTGGCGATGCTCGTAGAGCTCTCCAGCGCCGGCTAGAGGGCGCTGTCGCCGGTGTCTGTCGTAGTGTCAACTTAACTGGCACCTAAGCCGTGGCATCGTTGCTATCGATACCACACATGGTAGAAAAACAAAATGTATGGTGGTGTACTTATGAAAGGACAACACGGGAACCCTTTCTTGTAATTGATAGTTTGGGAGAAATGGTCCTCCTACAGTATGGGTCACAAAACTTCACACTGGTCTGTGCAAGCAACTTCAGTCACGGGGTACCTGCTCCAATGGACCAATATCTGAATATTTAATAGGATCACCACACATGCCCGATGACAGCAAGCAGACAGTATTTTTTCCGATATATCAGAAGACAGGGTCATAATAATATCTTACCGAGTTCTCTACCGGGTGATGTTAGCAAAGTTTTTTTTAGTTTGTAGTTGTTCTCTGTTGGGTGGTACAAAATAGCGAGGAGAGTGAGAGTGTTTGGGTGATGGACATAAATGCGCCCTGAGAGCTGCAGATCTCCTTCGGACTGCAGTATATTTATGTAGTTTGGAAATGCACTGCAATGCAGTAGCAAAGTCCTTGTCCTTCTTCCAGTTCCTGTGTGATGCGAAGTATTCGTAATCTTCCTAGTAAGAAACATCCCTGTAATTGGTCATACTGTCTTTTCTACTAGCTTGTGTTACAGGAGAAACCGCCCTTTGGCATTGACCTTATAAACTGCACACGGTTGGGGGTGCCGTGAAAACATGTTCCCAGTTTCACCGATTGGCAGAAACACAGACCTGTTGCATTAACTTAGCTCAGCCTGTTTCTCTACAAGATGGAGTAGGTGGTAGATATAGCACTCAGCGCCTTCCACTCAGTTCGGCTTAAACTGGAACAATCACGTGTACAAAACTGCACAGAGGGTGGGACAGAGACTGAGCAACAGTTACAAGGTGCAGAAAGAATGTCTAAAACCATGTTGGAGTTTTACTGTATGGGATCCTTAGCACATAGGTTCAAAAAAAGGTGACTCGTTTCGAAATATGAGAGTGCGACGAATATGACTAACCAGTGGCTGTAATCATTAAAAGACGCCTCCATACAATCCAACAAAAGCGTATGGTTGAATGGAGAGACTTGATTCCAAATCGAAGACAGTGTTCCTACTAGAAAGCATAACACTATAGATCTGAAATGCCAGTGAATTTGTCAAAGATTTTGTACATTTCTTACGACTTCAATCAAGCTCTGCATTTTTAAGTGATTCCTCACATAGCACGCCACCTAATATATGTGATCGTTCTCAATCAGTCATCATCCTCCCTCGCCTATAGCTCCGTGGATATATCGCAGAACGTCTGTTACACTGTCTACGTGACATAGAGATAGAATTCCTTACAAATACTGTTTGTTAGCGTGAGAATTGCAAATATCGGCTTCATACCACGATCCTTAGCAAAATCACTTTATAATTCGATGAGAAAGGTGATTTTAATACGAGCTTACACCGCTGGCGGCGTGCACCCAAGCTTTCGGTCTGTTAATACAGACTCCACGATTATCGACAATATTCAATGTCGCGGATTTTGCGAGGGAGATCACTTCATTCGTAAGCAATACCATACCTCGATTTATAACGCATGTATAGTTTTTAACATCGATATTGTTAGCTATACTTGTGTGTACATGTAGAACCAAGGCCCCTTTTTGTATTGGTGACAATAACATAGTCGTTGCTATCGTGCTTTTAATAGTTGGACGCTTATAAGACAATTACATCTCACTTCCTAAGACACACTTGTAGCACTGGCAAGAAAAACAAGTGGAGCATGTCAGTTCATCTGGGAATTATCACTCAATATTGCTTGGTACCACCAGTATTCAGTTACTAGCGAAGTATTATACTTAGTAGGGGATATGTCATAGATTCGTTATGATCAGAAGGCTTATGAAGTATGTGGTGGGGTGTAAAGTTACTGTGGCCAGTGTTCCGACATAACAAAGAAAAAGAATATGTCCGGTCTTAAGGGAGGTGTGGATTTGAAATAGAAAATTGCGATTTCAGCCCATCGACAGCCGTAAGAAGGATGACAGATTTCAAGTGGAATATTATGTCCAGTCATAAGAAGGATATAGATATTGATATTTCCAGAGACAGTGCCATCAGCAGGAGGTACTTGCGATGCTTTGCTCATTGTCGAATGTCACCACATTGGGGGTGCAATCGTAATATTTAATTGTAATTACAGTGATAAATATGTAGCTGGTTTCCTGGGACGACTCTGTCTGGTGTCCAGAAGCGTGGCGGAGGTAGCTGGTGACTGGGACGAATGGTCATTTCTGGCTTAGGACGCGAGCCACCGCTAAGCCTCATGAACTGGTCAGCCGGGGTACAACTGTGTCGCTCTCTAGGCAGGTAAATAGCGAACTAATACTCAGTATGCGTTGGGCAGCCTTTGTGACCATGTGTGTTGTGAGTATTCTCTGATTTTTACTTGGATATTTGAGAAGTTCCAACATCGATCAGTGACAAGTGTTGGCGCTGGAGGTATTGATAACATCCGAATTCGTATCACTCCAATAATCCCTGGCTGGGGTGAACAGGCATGCTGCTTGTGGACATCTGGCAGGTGACTGGGCTGTATGTAGAAGTATTGTCAGCGACTTCCGGTAACTAGCGATGACAACTACTAGGATCGTGGTTTAGTGCTTCTCAACATATTGCAGTGGACTCTGCCTTGCAGTGGTATTTATTGTTTTCCTCCTCCTTCTTCATTCTATTGTAGCTAAGAAAAGCAACTTAGGAATACTATAGTGCTTTAGAAAATACCCTTAACAGAGCTGTAGTGGTCGGGGAATTCCACAACCGTGATGGTACAAATTCACGCCGAAATTTGAAATGCTATCTATTTTTTGTACATCACCACTTCCAATCGAGATGACATATTCCAGATTGATTAATTTATTGTTCCTGATATCGGCACTGCGAGGACACACATCAATCCAACCCCTCTGCAGATTGTTTAAGGCCATAACACTTAGCTGAGCTGAAATCTGAAATTCTCAGCTACCTCCAATGTAATGAACGTTCTACCAAATGACCTAACTGTGCCAGTATCCACCAATAAGAGGCAGGAGGAAAATCCTGAAGGGTTTGGAAACCTGCCAGTTATGGGATTGATCCCACCAAATATACCAGTCCTAGTATCCACCAATAGGATGCAAGGAAAAACTGTCCCACACAGAGGGTATCGATTTAATTAATTAGTCAGTCAATGTGACAGAGTATTTCCATGGCATTCACAGCTGGGGATTTACCAGGTATCTGCTGCTTTGTTCAGGGGAAACGAGGTGTTAGTGTGGCACATGACAGACACTACCTATTTGCCTTTGTTCCATCTGCTATGGGCATCCATAGGACTGGAAGTGTGAGAACAAAGGGATCTACTAACTACCAGTGCATATCTGCTGCATGAGTGACAAAGGGGCAGGGAAGGGGGATGGAAGGCAGGAGAGGTGAGCCACTTGAGAAAGAGAGAGAGACAGAGAGAGAGAGAGAGAGAGAAAGTTTTTCGACAGGAACTTCTCAGGCATAACAGCAAACAGTTGTCATCCCCTGATCCCGATACTTTGTCCAACAGGAAGTCACCAGAGGGGCGAGAGGGGAGGGTAAGACGTGATTGGAGGAAGGGAGGAGGG